>NW_005187403.1:10174152-10188318 GCF_000239375.1 Pundamilia nyererei
GTATATGAACCCTGTATTAATATTTGGATGTGTTGGCTTGTCGTGCAACAGAATTAACAGTGCACTTCCAAAACCAGCTTCTACTTGTTACTGTAAAGCTAATGGTGTAGAGCTGCGTATTGGACTCTCTGGTGGGCCAAACCAGTAAATGACAAGCAAGTTACTAACCTTTTATTTAAACATGTGCCTGAACTACACAGAGTAAATCATGTGGGGACAGTTATTCCTTTTAAATCCTTGCTTTCTCAGAGTAGCAGCATATTAATCCTGACAACATTTAGCTTTCAGCCCCTGGACGTCTAATGGTTCAGGTGTGCTGTAATAGAGTCTTTAGGTTACCTTTTTTGTCTGCATTATGACAGACTGAGAAGAATTCAGTGTTTTTCCTTTGGAAGTTTTTGCTTTAACTCTATTCTGCTAATAACCTTGTAATATTTTCTTCAATAATATGTAAAAATTACAAAGTATTCTGTTTTTCAGTATTTAAACTATACGGCCACTATTTAAAATATACAGTACCAGAACCAAACATTTATTTCATACATTGCATTCATTTCACACGTCCACGCATCAGATTGAGGAAGAAAGGAGACTTAAGTGATTTTAAATGTGGCGTGGTTGTTGGTGCCAGAAGCGTCTGAGTGTTTTAGAAACTGCTGGGATTTCCCCACTCAGCCATCTCTAAGGTTCACAGAGAATGGTCTGAAAATGAGAAAATGGCTTATTAATACCAGAGGTCAGAGGAAAATGACCAGGCTTCTTTAAGCTATTGTAGATGGACAACAGCAGCAGAAGACTGCTGTTGGCTATTAGGCTACTTTCATGCAAAAAGAAGACTTGCATTGTCATGCCAGATGCAAAACAAAATCGAATGTAAATATGAATAGACTCGAGCTATTTATATAACAACCAACTAAATACTGCAAATCCTGCATTACTGAGACTGCATTATTTTAAGATTACAAGGATACCTCGAAACTGGGGACCATAAATATTCACAAAGATGGTATTCTATCAATATGGGATTTAGTGGACGCAAACATGAGCAGTCTGGCTGTTTTCTCCAGACTTATTTGCACAATAAGGCATTAGTAGTGTAAATTCTGAACCATGCAGTGCAACCCATTGAAACAATAGAGTCTTTCAAGCATACTTTTAATACCTTAAGTGAATGAAAAATCCAAAGTTCAAGCCTTCGAAATATAGAGAATTATTCTGAGAGCTGGAAACACAAACTCAAACCAGAGATGTGGAAAGCACGTTTGAGAGAGACAGCGGATATGGGAGATTCTCATAGTAAATGAAAATCTGAATAATGAACCATTTTGGCTTCGGTATAATATTCCTTTTATTTTTCCTGCTGCTCAGCTTGAGTCAACCCCCACTCTTTTAATTCCTCTCGCTCTCTTCCTCCCACAATATTTCAGATTTGATTTAACACCTCCAGCATTTGAAGGTTTTGAAGTCTCTTTGTGTCTTTCCAAAAAAAAAAAAAAAAAATCATGCATCATGTACTGAATAAGCTCTCAAATCCTTTGTCACATGCACACCGATACTGCTGAAGGGGAAGACTTTGAGAATCAGAGCAAACAGGAGATAATGAGAGGAGAGAGAGTGTTACATGAGAGGACTGACTGGCCAGTGAAGCAAAGGATCAGTACATGACCACAAACCCCCCCCAAAACCTTAAACAGCATTATGGACTGGCCTTTCGGGGCACCCTCAGCAAAACCTGGCATGATTAACAATGCCCAGTGTTTGTTGGTTCGAGTCTGTCTGTGTGTCTGGCACGTGCATGACAACATGAGAGGGAGAGATGGGGGAGAGCAGGAGTAAGCGCTCAGTTGTCTGACCCTGTGAGCGATTACGCTGAGCTGTAGCTGGACAGTGCATCCGTCTCTCCTATTTCTTTCACTCTCTTTCAATGGTTACATAAAAATTGAGCCAGGGATGCAAAAAAATCCTAAAAACGATCTTGGCCCCACAGTGGAAAAATCAAAACCTCTTTAATTTTTTGGCTCTTTTTTTGTGGCCTGCAGTGGCGATCAATCCACAGAAATCGATGTGTTAAGAAGAAGAACTGGTGTGTGATTGACGTGCACTGGAGGGGCAGGGGGTGGTATTGATTATGTGTCCTGACTGTGCATTTGGTACATGAGGCAAGGAAAGCGTGCAATTTAAAATCTGGACCAACAGGAAAAATAACTGTAAAGTAAGCATTAGGTGGTAATTACAAGACATTCTTTAGGACACGGCATGTTTCAGGTAAATCACCGGTTCACCCTGTGTTGATGACAATGGTAAGGAAAGTTCAAGCCTGGGCAGGTCCGAGATAAACATACATCTGTGCACACAGTTTTTCCATGTTACTCACTGCTAAAGTGGGAGGAAAAGTGTCAGAAAAGATGTGTTTCGACTCTGTGTAAACATTGGATATAAAGACTGAGTCAACTCGCTGAAAGAAAACCTTGTCATAATGCATGTTACATAATATTTAAGCTGATGTATGATGAAGGAAGTCGTAAAGATGCATAGCACACCCTGTAACCTGATTTAAAGGTCAGCCTTTAAATCAGGTTACTATCAATTCCTATTTACATACTGACAGAATCTCCCCTGTTAAAGGTTCTTTTATTTTTTTTTATAATCTTTTATTGTTATAAAAGATTATAACAATAATCTTTTATCTGATGAGAACGGTTCTTGTGCCATTTTAGTGTTGATGGACCTCAATCAACCATAACATTCTTTTAAAACATTTGGTGCTTGTGGTCAGTCTACAGGGTCACGTTTTACGTGGGTTTTCCTCATATTTGAAAAATATAGACCTTTTCTGTTCATGTGGGAAACCCTTATCCCCAGCTTCCGTTAACCTTGGTATCCCTCAAGGATCCGTTTTAGGTCCTCTTTTTTTCATGATATGTGTTACCTCCTTGGCTTCATCTTTCAAAAACACAAAATTGACAATCACTGTTTTGCAGATGACACACATTTCTATCTATCTGCCACACCTAAACAGTGACCACTCCATTAGGAACATATTTGACTGTTTGGGTGGTTTGAAATCCTGAATGGCAAAAAAAAAAAATCCTTCAGCTAATGAACTGAAAAACTGAAGTTTTTCTATTCAGCTTGGATTGTTTTTTATCCAGATGTGGACAAACTGTAGTGAAAAATGTTTTTTTTTAATGTAGATTTCCTTGTCTTTTAAATTAAATCTGGAAATTTTGTTATGGGAAGCTTTTACCAAATGAGAACCATGACTAAATTAAAACCTGCTTTGACACCAAAAGATTTTGAAACAGTTATCCACACCTTTATTACCTTTTGAGTGTATTTGCCCAATTCCACTCTCTCTCGCTCTGGTTTGCAGATAATTCAGAATATGGCTGTTTGTCAAGAACACAAAGGATCGTCTCACATAAAAAAAAACCCATTCTGATGATCCCCAGGCCTTTTGGGAAAATATTCTGTAGAATGGAGATAAAAATAATAATAATAATAATTTTGGAAGATTTGTGTTGCATCACATCTGGCATAAAACTAAAACAGCATTTCATAAAACATAAAAAGAGCAATGCAGCAACATGGTGGTGGTAGTGTGATGGTCTGGGGCTGCATTGTTGCTTCAGGACCTAAACAAAGGCATATTTGATGAAAACATGAACTCTGTTCTCTACCAAACAAATTCTGAAATAGAATGACTGGTCATCACGGGACAATAATCTGAAAAGATGCTAGCAAGTCCACCTCTGAATTAATAAAATAAATAAATAAAATAAAGGTTTTGTAGTGGCATAGTGAAAATTTGGACTTAAATCAAATTGACATACTTTAGCATGACCTTAAACAGACTGTTTATGCTCCAAAACTCTACAATTCTGCAAAGAAGTATGAGCCAATTTCCTCCACAGTGATGCAGAGACATGTTTCCAGATATTGCAAATGCTTGATTGCAGTTCTTGTTGCCAAGGTCGGCACAACCATTTATTAGGTTTAGGGGACACATATCAAGACTTTTAAATCATCATTTAAAAACAGCATTTGTATTTATTCTGGCTTTCTTTGTCTAATATCAAAAATATTGAATGATTAAAACATGTTAATGTGACAAATATGCAAAACAAAAATTAAGAAACCAGGAAGAGAGCAAATACTTTTATTGCAATACTTGGCACTGCTGCCTGCAATGAATATCTAGACCATGCATGCAGGCACCAGAATGATGAGGAGATAACTTGAATACCTGCAACAAGCAACTTTCTACTGTCTTGTAGAATACTTGCCTTTATTTTTGCCTGCTAGACTTCTTTATGGAGCACAGAAGTAATTTTTTATACACAGTCGGCATGTGTTAGTCAGTTTAATGCAGACAAAGAGATAAATCCTAAATGACTATTAAATTGAGATATAGGAAACATATATCAACAGCCTATTTTATTTAACTTGTACGTTTAAAGGTATTTAATGTTAAACAAAGGGGTTCTGTATCGGATATGACGTGTGTAAGGTGAAAGTTTGCACGTCTTTTTTATTTAAAAACGCCCTGTATGTAATTATATCCAGGCTTTATGAATAACGTCTGCGCAGCTTTAGTAATAACAAAAGCACAACTCAAACTGGAGCCTACCTAAGGTCAGAGCCAATGAGCGCGGAGCTCGTGCACACCGCGGCCAATGGCTGGTCCCGGGATGCTCGCGCACAACCGTTTGAAGGGCGGTCCTGGGCAGAAAAAGGAAAGTATGGATCTCAAAGCGGCGGAGGTAGTTATTCCCGAAATATATACAGCGGAGGCGTTTTGGGGGATAAAAGTTAATGAACATATATGTTTTCTTGCTCAGTAAGTAAGCGGGAATTTATTTTACACTCTGTATCTTCATCTTTGCGTTTACACGCAGTTAGGCAACCCGTGTAGTGTGTTTTTGACTGATTAGCTGGGGACTATCAATACCTTCATGGCTCTGATCGCGACTGACCAGAGCTGCAAGCTGAACGGGACTTCAGTGATTTACGGCAGAGCTGGTTCGAGGAAAGAGGTGTTTCGGGGACCCGCGGACGGCTTTAAAACTGCCAAAATGCAGCCCAAAGAAAGTGAGTATTCAACAGATGGTTTGCCCAAAGCCTTTCTGCACAGCCTGAGGACCCTCTTTGACATTTTGGATGACGGTGGTCGGGGCTACGTCCATATCTCAGAGATCGAGAGCCGCTGGCAGGGCGCAGACACTCGGGACCTGCCAGGCGGAGTGCTGGGCTGCCTCAGGAGGGTCACACCACCGCATGGCTGCCTCACTTTTGAGCGCTTTGTTGCCGGGCTCCGGTACTCCATGTTCAACCCGGAGAACAGCTCCAACTTCAAGGCCCAGGCGGCCGTGCACCCGCAGCAGGCTCCGAAGCAGCACCACAAACTAACACCACTGTCCAAATGCAATGTCGGGACTCGGGTTGAGAACAAGGTCCGCCCGCTGGGGCCGAGTAACGTAACGAACACCCAGCAGCACCGGGCACCCCCTCAGCACAACCGGGCCAGGCCGGAGGAAGGGTCCGGGTACCCGGCGTGTGGACCGGCGCGGTACAGCGCGGGCCTCGATAGACCCGGGCGGAGTTTGGAGCGGATTCCCGTCGCTCCAGAGGGTGGGTGTTACCGCACCGACACGAGCCATGTTACCAACCCGGCACAGCACCAGCAGAGCAGGGGCAGGTCCATTGAGTCGCTGGCATTGGAGTCTCCACAGCTCCAGAGACCAAGTAAGTGCCACTAGAAAACTGCAAGTGTGTGAGGGGACTCATTATGTCATCATTTATAACAGCAACTCTTAACTGCTCACTGAAAACAGATCCATATTTTCTCAGTTATGGATCTGTTACTCATGCTCAGATGCAAAGACTCACAATATGCTGCTTTCATGTAATTATATGAAATTCCGCGACCTCAGAAATTTCTAGCCAGAGCGATGAATCTTTCAAAATGTTAATAACTTACTAATAAATGCCAGACATAATTATCAAAGTCCAGTATGATGGCTTTAAATTAGTCTGACTGGCAGAGATTGATCTGAGGTCTGTAAAACAAAGACATTTCTGGCATTTCTTAACCAAAATTAACAATAATTTATTAATGTGCTCGCAGATATTTTGGGGGGCGCATTAACTAAATCGATTTTTATTGTTACAAAACTAAAGCATCTAATCTGCATCTGAGAAGCTGCTAATTAAGAACACCAGGGCTCAGAAGTAATGACACTAAATTTCTGTGATGAGTCCTTACATTGCATGCATAACCTGAGCTGATATGTCCACTGCAGTCCTACGCTCTTCATTCCCCTATTATAATTTGACTGGGGCTACTGAACCGTGATGTCCACACAAGTGCACAATATCTTCAGAGTTTCTTGCAAGTCACTGTTTGTTATTCAGCTGGGGTTTTTCACATGTGAAAAAAGGGAACATTGAAGAGAGTCCAGTAACAGTCTCTGGGATTTTGATAGCACGTTATGGCATTATGTCATGGCTTAAACAGAGGGTCTGCTGCAGTCACGAGTGCTTAGTTGAATAATTGCCATCGTTAACCCTAAAATAGGTCAGAGATTATGTTAGAAACTACAGAGATTTAGAGTTTCATTTGAGTCTTCAGTATTTAGCTTTCTGGTCTTACACCACTACTGTGGTGAAGTTCTTAAATATATACATGCTGTCATATATGGAATGACAGTTCTTTTTTGCCCTTTCATATAGTCACATACACTCAGCTTGAGTCTGTTCGAGTTTGCATCATATCTGTACACTCAGGCCTGTGCGGAGCTACAATAAGAGCCCTCAGGGCTTTAGTTGCATATACCATTTGAGAACAGTGTGAATTCTGATTTTCACTCATGCTCAGATGCAAAGACTCACGTATGTCTATTCTGCTTTTTGTCTTTTGTGGCGCTGTGATTAAATGAAATCGAGGGAAACCCTTACATTTTAAACAGCATTGTTCTTCCAGCTTTGTGACCCCACCTCTGGGATGAACTGGATTTAGGTGCTGACTACGATCCGGATTCCAAAATCAGCAAAAGTTTGCATGCTGATATAATGGCGCATTAATGGCAGAAATATTAAAGCATCAAAGCAAGAGTGTGCAGCTTATGTGTCCGCACACTTTGGGGCATAATACAGACTGACCAGCAGTGTTCATGCTGTAATCTCTCACATGCAGCCAAACCCTGTTGGATTAGTCCAGATTACAGCACACAGGCCAGGACTTTCTGAATCACGGCAGCAGTGAAATCCTCCTCAACGCTGTGAACTTCATCACATATCCCAGACACTCACTCTGTCTTTCTCTGTCTCCTGGTTTAGTGAAAGCTGTGCACTCTAATCTAAAAATCTGATGATGATAAAATACCACAGAGTACCACTGAGATGTGGTACATATAGATTTTGAATAGTTTGGAGATAGTGCCCACTTAACGAGAACCTGCATGTACTTCAGCTGTGACAGCATGATCTTGGAAAGAGGAAAACATTCACTTAACTCCACATTCATAGGTATAGAGGCCAGGAGAAGAATTAAAGTAGATGTGGGCAAAAGAATAAGGATGATTTTTAATTAGATTAGACTGATACCAGCGCTGCTGTCGAATCAGTTCACAGCTTTGATTCTTTATTGATTCACTCACTGATTCCTGATTATTATTCATGCGGAAAAAAGCAGGCCTGTGCAGATTCAGTGTCAGTGATGCAAGAGTTTCATTAACTCTCTGTCTGAATGGAGTGTAGAAACAGTATTTAAAAAAAAAAGGGCTTGACTGCCTAAAGTTTGACATCACTGTTTTGCAATTTGCTACTGTTAGACAAACATTCAAGCATTGGTGAAAGAATGTGATACACCTCAAGGGAAGAGATTGTGACGGATTAGACAATCTGGAACCAGTTTGCAACCTGAACCGCTTCTCTGTCACTGCAGAGAAACCTTGTTAGATCTATAGAGTAACTGGAAGCAGATCTACACCTGCTTGGACTGAAATCAAAGTCTCTCCCTTTTTTTTAAGAAATAATCCTAACCCGATGTCTTCTGTCAGTCCTTCACTTGTTAAACATTAAAGTGCTGCACACTGCTGGCTTTAGAAGCACCAACAAGGCTCAGGAAACAGCTCAGATGCTTTACATCCCTATAAGCATTCACACAAGGGACAATGACCATATGCACACTTTAAAATAAAACAGAAAATAGAAATGCTGCCGCATCAGTGCACATTTACAGAGTGCAGCTCCCTCCTGTGGTAAAAACTGGCAGCCCAAATACAGTGGGGCAAAAAAGTATTTAGTCAGCCACCGATTGTGCAAGTTCCCCCACCTAAAATGATGACAGAGGTCAGTAATTTGCACCAGAGGTACACTTCAACTGTGAGAGACAGAATGTGAAAAACAAATCCATGAATCCACATGGTAGGATTTGTAAAGAATTTATTTGTAAATCAGGGTGGAAAATAAGTATTTGGTCAATAACAAAAATACAACTCAATACTTTGTAACATAACCTTTGTTGGCAATAACAGAGGTCAAACGTCTACTATAGGTCTTTACCAGGTTTGCACACACAGTAGCTGGTATTTTGGCCCATTCCTCCATGCAGATCTTCTCGAGAGCAGTGATGTTTTGGGGCTGTCGCCGAGCAACACGGACTTTCAACTCCCGCCACAGATTTTCTATGGGGTTGAGGTCTGGAGACTGGCTAGGCCACTCCAGGACTTTCAAATGCTTCTTACTCCTTTGTTGCCCGGGCGGTGTGTTTTGGATCATTGTCATGTTGGAAGACCCAGCCTCGTTTCATCTTCAAAGTTCTCACTGATGGAAGGAGGTTTTGGCTCACAATCTCACGATACATGGCCCCATTCATTCTGTCCTTAACACGGATCAGTCGTCCTGTCCCCTTGGCAGAAAAACAGCCCCATAGCATGATGTTTCCACCCCCATGCTTCACAGTAGGTATGGTGTTCTTGGGATGCAACTCAGTATTCTTCTTCCTCCAAACACAACGAGTTGAGTTTATACCAAAAAGTTCTACTTTGGTTTCATCTGACCACATGACATTCTCCCAATCCTCTGCTGTATCATCCATGTGCTCTCTGGCAAACTTCAGACGGGCCTGGACATGCACTGGCTTCAGCAGCGGAACACGTCTGGCACTGCGGGATTTCATTCCCTGCCGTTGTAGTGTGTTACTGATGGTGACCTTTGTTACTTTGGTCCCAGCTCTCTGCAGGTCATTCACCAGGTCCCCCCGTGTGGTTCTGGGATCTTTGCTCACCGTTCTCATGATTATTTTTTGACCCCACGGGATGAGATCTTGCGTGGAGCCCCAGATCGTGGGAGATTATCAGTGGTCTTGTATGTCTTCCATTTTCTGATGATTGCTCCCACAGTTGATTTTTTCACACCAAGCTGCTTGCCTATTGTAGATTCACTCTTCCCAGTCTGGTGCAGGTCTACAATACTTTTCCTGGTGTCCTTCGAAAGCTCTTTGGTCTTGGCCATGGCGGAGTTTGGAGTCTGACTGTTTGAGGCTGTGGACAGGTGTCTTTTATACAGATGATGAGTTCAAACAGGTGCCATTCATACAGGTAACGAGTGGGGGACAGAAAAGCTTCTTACAGAAGACGTTACAGGTCTGTGAGAGCCAGAGATTTTCCATGTTTGAGGTGACCAAATACTTATTTTCCACCCTAATTTACGAATAAATTCTTTACAAATCCTACCATGTGAATTCATGGATTTTTTTTTCACATTCTGTCTCCCACAGTTGAAGTGTACCTCTGGTGCAAATTATTGACCTCTGTCATCATTTTAAGTGGGGGAACTTGCACAATCGGTGGCTGACTAAATACTTTTTTGCCCCACTGTACATCAGTTCAAGCATTTTCTTACTCTTTGTGAACTGTTAGAGTAACATGCATTCTCAAATGCGACGTTTTTCATCTGAAAGTACTTTGGAAATCAGAGTATGACAAACAATTAAATAAATAAATTAAAAAAATCTTTTAAAATAACTGGAAAAAAGCAGCCAGTGTCCAAAGAAAACATTTGATTTGAAAGACCTTCAAATAGCCTGAAGAGATATTGCTCAAGACAACAAAAACTTACAAGAAAGTTTCCTAGAAAGAAATGAGGAGTGGCTCAAGAGGAACAGAGTGTTGGTGTGACAGAGGAGGATGCTGAGGATAGTGTGAGATGGAGGCAGATGATCCATTGTGGCGACCCTTAAAGCGAGCAGCCAAAAGAAGAATAATTATAGAAGTATGTCATAGTGCAGCAAAGAATAGGAGTATTTTTACTTTACTGTGCAAGATTGTCACTTTTTCAAATGTTTTTACAGCGCAGTGTATTGTGTTTTTAATCCACTGTCATCAGGAATAACTGAGTGCACGCCAGACTGCATTGCTATGCTGAAACTGTCTGTTTCACGTTTGTCTAGGTGTTGTGAAATCAGGTTTGCCGAGGTCTCAAAGTGAATCAGCTACAGGATTTACCGGCGGCTCAAGGCGACACGGGCGGAGCCGGGAAGAGCAGAGGAGGCATACCATTTCCAATGGAGTGGATTACGGAATGGTTGGTGAATGAAAAGCAGACAAACACATTCGTTTCAGGTTTTTATGAAGTTACCATGCAAACGGGAATAAACAGACCAGCTGGAAAATGTTACATGTTTAAGCCTGTTTGGAAAAACAAAGATAAGTTAAGCAGTGACCCTTAAGCCATATACACATTGTAGTTTAGCAGGCGGCCCTTTTCACTGTTTTATTTGTGCTGGAGTTTCATAGAGAGACTGAGGCCTGTGTGGAAACTTAATGAAAAACAGACAAATATCTATTTTGACAAGTTTAGAAAACATTTCCAGAGCAGGCTCTATTCTGCTTCACCTCCTATTGGCCCACACATTCCCCTCCCATCCCTCTGCCCCCCTGCCTCCCCCTCTGACTCCGCCCCTCCCACCCTCTGGTCCAGCTCTCGCTCTCTCCCCCTGCCTCAACGTTTTCTACTCTTTCCAGCTCACCTCTTCTCCCTCTTCCTTTTACGTGTTTTTGTCAGCGTCTCCGTGTCTTTCTTTTTCCCCTGGCCTCTGTGTCTGGAGAAATTTACTGACCGGATCCCCTCCTTCTTCCTCTATCCCAGCCCCTTTCCTCCTCCTCCCCTTACTCCCCTCTGTCCCTCCCACCCCAGGCCGGCTTGGCCCGCTGCTGCCCTGATGGTAGTGAGCCGAGTCGGGCCCAGGGGCCTAGTAGAAGTAGAGGACTCGCTTGGCAGGCCTGGTCCAGCTTTAACGGCTGTGTGGGCGGCCTACACTACCGTCTTCATCCCCCTCAGCAGTAGCCTCTACAGCAGCAAGGCCCTGCACTTTTTCCTTTGGGTGAGTAGGTCGAGAGGGATGGAGAAGGAGAGGGAGAGATAGCCTCTATCCTCTTTGACTATCTGTGAGATGGTTTTGTAAAGAAAAGGTTACACTGTTGAAGATTTTGTATTGGTATTTAATTGTGTCAGCGTCAGTAAAGATTTCCCAGTAGCTTTTTGATGTATGAGCTGAAATGGACAGTAGAAATTAATGATTTGTACTTATGAGGTTTTTCTTTGTGCCCAAAATTGTGAGAAAGTTACAAAGTAACAAAGATTTTTTTGGTGGTTACAGTGTCTCCATTGTGAGGATTTGATACAGTTTGAGTGTAAGTTTGACTTTTTGGGTTATGATTTAAAAAAAAAAAAGTCTCTAAGAAGTCTGATTAATTAAAGAAAATGTAACTAAATGATGTGAGTTAGCTGATTGACAGAGCATGCCATTTTAAACCATTTCTTCACCAATGTATGCACTTCCTGCCTTAGTTTCTTTAATATTCAGGTATATTAAATATGTCAGGAAAGGAGACTTGCCAATTAATCAAATGATCAGAATAAGTCTTCATAAATATCCTTGTTTTTATCACTTTTAGCTTGAAAACACCTTGTGTTCTTTGAATCAGTTTGGTATCAAATCTGTGCTTTCGTGTGCATTCATGACAGCACGGAAGCACAAGTCTTCCATAACCCTTTAAGCTTTTTGCTGTTCTACTTCTTCTGTGAGTATTTTCTCTTTTTTGCACCCTTTGGGAGATTTGATACTGGTGCTTCATTCTAAACATGGACTCCCCCCTCCGACCATTTCATTATCAGAGGCCCCCTCCTCTCCTCTTCATTTGTGAACACTCTCACTTTAGTGTGAGTGAGAGTGAGTTTTGGTGAAGGATTTTAGTGTGTTGTCAGGCAGTGTTTCCCGCATGTTTACTGGTGTATGAGCGATGATCTGTGGAATGTAGGGAGCTGTGCAGGGTTGGCTGGATGGATGGAGCCATGGGTGGATAGATAGACATAGATGACACACCAGGTGGCTGAATGCCAACAGTGAGGCCTTGACTGTGGCTGCTTGCTGCATGGACAGCCTGGTCAGCACAACTCATTGCAGCCTTGCTGGGCTGCAAACACACACACACACAAACATGCTTTTTCTCTCACACATCTCTTCCTCTCTGTCTCTCTTTCACAAACACTGGGGTGGCCATAGCTGAAGTGCTGTTTACCCCATTCTTAGGTTGCTGTGCGGTTGCCATAGGGCTGGGGGTGATTGCTCCTCTAAACATTGTTCATGATGGGAGAGAGTCCCACACAATTGGTGTGGCGCCATTGTCTCAGCCAGCACAAAAGAGCGTGCTGCGGATGCCCTTGTGAAAGGACTGGCAAAAAAATAAAAATAAATCAGTGATTAGATTTCATCTTGATTCGAAAGCGCTCTTATTGATGTCACGAAACTTAAATGTTTTCATTCATTAGAGTCTCAGTGGGGAATCTATCCAGAAATTAACTTCAGGCGAGTTTGGTTTAGGTTCTTAACCAAGCTTTTCTCTTCCTCTTTCTTTTCACTCTCCTACATCTGCTTTTCAATTTCAACTCACGCAGTTGAAGCAAATGAAAGAGCTGGAGCAGGAGAAGGATTCCCTACTGGCGGGCCTGGAAGTGGTGGAGCGGGCCCGAGAATGGTACCAGGACCAAATCCACAATGTCACAGAGAGACAGCGGCACATCGGCCAAAGCTCACACTGTGCGGTCAGTTCAAACACTACTGTGAAACAGCTACAAAGTGTGATATGCATTTAAAATAAAACTTATAGACCATGTTGCATCACAAGACGGTGCTTCTGAAATATCTAGAATAAGGACTAATTGTTTAAAACAATTATAAATTGTTAGTCTGTGAAATGAATGAAAACACTAAGAATGAGGCTGCGACTGTCTCAGTAATTTGTTGTGATATTGCATTCAGTGTGAACTGGAGGTTGCACGGTTTGAGTGCTCTCCCGGCTCTTCGTGAAAATTGAAGTAGGCAATGTTTTGTTTTATTTTTATTTTTTTTAATTAACACAAGTTGCCCAACAGGGATCTACGACCGTGCACTATTTCAGGCTTTAGAAAATCTAGTTAATTATGGGCGACTTCAGGGAATCACATTTCTTAGATCAGCTGAATATTATGAAGCATTAGAAAAAGTACAAAAGGCTGTATTCTATCATTGTAAAGTCTTTACCTTTCAATATAAAGCACCTTAAGGCAACTCCTGTGATTTCATGATATGAATAAAAATGTGAATATAAATAATAGACACGGTGATGGAGCTGATTAAAGAGAAGACTTTCATGTCAGAAAGTTGGGTTTGAAATGTTATATTTATTTGTTTTTTAATTGAAGGGCTTATAGTAATCTGCAGGATGATGGTGGAGTCTTTATTTTCTTATTTCTGCCTACTGCAGCTTTGATATGATTTGACTGTGCTTCAAATGAGTTATTAATTAATCAACTTTGCTCACCTCGTGTCACAGAAGTATGACATTTTTTCAGTCATTTATATAGACTGTATATAAAAGATGGATGTGGCTAACATCTGATCCTTTTTTGAAGTCACTAATTTAGTAGTGCATTGTTAGTCACAGAGTAAAAGAAAGTGCTTACTGAGCACATAAATCAAAGTCACTCACAGTGGTAGGCTGTAATGGTACTGGAGGTGGGGTGAGGGGTCATTTAAAAGTTGTTTTCCCCCCCAAATATTATTATAACAACAACAACAACAATAATAATAATAATAATAATAATAATAATAATAATAATATG
>NW_005187403.1:10188625-10193961 GCF_000239375.1 Pundamilia nyererei
CTCGCCCTATGACAGCTGGGATAGGCTCCAGCGCCCCCCGCGACCCTGAAAAGGATAAGCGGAAGCGAATGGATGGATGGATGGATGGATGGATATGTTTTTCTTTTGAAATCCTGGGGGGGGAAATGTTGGGATCTAAAAGTGATTTTTCATTTTTCTGACCAATTTTTGATCTTAAACTTGTCTTATCTTTTGTTATTAGCTTGAAAGAAATTTAAATGGGAAAGTAAGGCTGTTGATGGAAAATCATCAGGATTAATGAATGAGGACACATAGGAAATGCTTTATTTTCCACAGAGTCTCAGTTTTAAGGTTGGGCGGATTAAGCAGTGTGAAGTTTGGGAATGGCTGCTACATACAAAAAGAAGTGACCCCCTGCTGGCCATTAGAAAGAATGCAGGTTTAAGGCACTACTTCCATCTTTTATATACAACTTTCTGCTATAGCCTTTCCAGTCACTGCTTGTAAATGTGAGCGAGAAATGCAGGAAACTGATCATTTAAGGGCAGGAGAAGAGTAATTCAGTTACCTCAGACAAAATAAAAATATGTAACAAGGCTTGGTTTATGTCTCTGCAACTGTTTTTCAAGCACTTTTACCTGATTGGACACAATTTTTGACCTGAGCTTACAAATGCTTTGTCAAGTCACCATCCCAGCTTGCCATGGGATCTTTCTTTCTCTTGATGCTTGAATGTCATCCTGATCGTTTTTTCATGCTCTCTCGTTTGCAGGATTTTTTCACAGAAGCCAATCAGAGTCGCATGAATGCTCTCATTCCCAAATTACAAGAAGCCAACCGCTGCCTTAATGAGCTTATTTCCTGCACGGGAATGGTGAGTTTATCTTTTGTTTTTCTTTGTTTTAGGATTTAAGCAGAGTCAGGCATTGCTAATGATTTGGGATTTATTAGTGTAATCTAATTACAACCCCTAAGTTTGGATTTAAACTTTTCTCGACCTTTTAAAAATGTCCAATAGCCAGAACATGCTTAGCACGCCCAGCTCCTGAGGAACTCTTTATGTGGGGTTTCAATATTGTCTTTCTCTGTTGTCTGTAGATAAAGTGCAATGTCAGCTTGTGTAAATTGTGTAATGTTGTAATGTAATGTATGTGTTTGTAATAAGCCAACCACAACCCTACCAGGCCTGAATATTTGCTGCTCTAATGAAAGACTTGGGGTTAAGAATCAGCATTTTTTTAGAATAAAATCCCCGAGAGTCACAAAACCTGAGAAACAGTATGCTTATAATCATTTAGCTGTAATAAAGGACGTGGGTCTCGGCATTATCAGAGTTTTATTAAATGACATCAAATGAAAGAAATTAAATAAAAATAAGTGGAATGTATTTAAAACCTAATTTTGTCCTACTCAGAGTATCTCTTTTCTTTTTGTTACCTGGAAATGTTGAATGCAGTAAATATTTCTCAAAATAATAATAAATAGCCTGAAGCAGGCAAAGCAGTTAAAGGGAAGCCAGGTTAATGTTCAACATGTTGATTTTGTTACTCTGTGACTAGGGATGGGTACCGGTGTCCGGTGCCATGATGGCACCGGTTCTGACATAAACGGTAGTAACCAGACCGAAAAGCAGCGCACATTTCGGTGCTTTATTTCGGTGCTTTTTTTTCCTGAGCTGTGATACACTTTAGATTCCAGCCAATCATTTTACGTTTCCGAGGATAGTAGGCGGGGCCAGGTACGTACGTTCTGTTAGAGCAGAGCTACAGATTAAAAATGTCCAAGGCGAAGCGGTCAGAAGTCTGGCTGTACTTCACAGCAAAAGATGCAAACTAAGCAGCAACAAGTGCTTTAAGCTGATACTGTGATACTGTGCAAAGGAGGCAACACCTCAAATCCGATGAAACACCTGGCGATGCATAGCGTTTTTTTTAAAAGCCCAGAAATGCACCGTATTTGATAGCTTGCTGCGAGACCTCACACCGACCACATCTACTGCGGGTGGGTTGCCTGTTATGCAACATCCCCCAAAAACACGAAGAGGAGAGTCCTGGCCCTTAGCCCTGCCAGTGTAGCAGAAATGATGACGGATGATGGTGGCAGCAGCCGTTCTTCTCTGCGTGAGTAGCTAATTTACGTTGAGTAGGCTAACCACGTTATTACATTAATGCATGTAAGGTGAACTAGCAAACATCATCATAGCTACATGCGGCTGTCCTCTTGTTTGATGGCAGATACTCGCTTCACCCTGGCCAAAAAGGCTAAAATGACCAAAGAAAAAGTGGAAAACAGTTAAACATGAGAGGTTTTTGGACAAAGTTTGTGTTTTTTCCATTGCACTGCTTCCAGCCAAGAGTGATACCATATATGCCCCATAGCTGCAGAAAAGGCTAACATTGTTATATTTTTACAAAAAACAGCTGAACATGAGGTTTTTGGACCAATTTTGTGTTCTCCATTCTTTAAGCACCGGTTTGAGCACCGTTTGAGCACCGGCACCGTTTCAAAAGTACCGATTTGGCATCGGTATCGGATAAAACCTAAACGATACCCATCCCTATCTGTGACACACTGTGGCAGAGCTGAAGTGTAACAGGTTCCTGTTCGTTTCTTAGCAGCCATTTCCTTCCAGCGGCGCTCAGACAGCAGCTCTCTCAGCTAACGCCCAGCCTCCTGCTCCAGCTCCTCCACAAGCCATTCAGAGACTGAAGGACCAGAACCGCCTCCTCACGCAGGTTTTATATATTTAATCTGTCACCAATAACCAACCAAACATACTGTTTTTGTTTTTTTTTTAAGCCTGCACACTTATTTTCTCTTCTACCTTTTCTTTAAGGAGGTGACGGAGAAAAGCGAGCGGATCACCCAGCTGGAGCAGGAGAAGTCTGCTTTGATAAAGCAGCTTTTTGAGGCCCGAGCCCGCAGTGCACAAGACACAAGCACCTTGGATTCCACCTTTATCTGAAAAAAAAAGAAATAAAAAAGAAACTCCACCCAACACCAAACGTCAGCTAGGAGACAACACGATGATGTCATATCAGCACGCCGGTAATCTGAAACTGACTCCTGTTTACCCAGCTGCCCGTTCAGGACAGTGATGCACCTTTAGCCATAAATGTGAGCACTCCAACCCAAATCAAACCACGCACTGCTGCTAGATGCAAGCGCTCCTGATCCTAACCCTGATCCTGTCTAAATCCGTTTTCTTTTTTTCTTTTTTTACTTCTCGTTGTACGAGTACTGCAGTAACACTCCTGGTAGGGTTAGAAACTTGAGGCTCATGGTCCCATCACTCCATTTCTTGCAGGATTAGAGGATCTCCACTGCACAACAAACAAATAACGAGAACATTTACATTCACCGGGAGTCCACCATCGCTCCTTAAGTAGCGGTTTGAGAAGCTATTGGACAGTGGAAGTGGCAGGGAGGAGACATTTCTATTGGAATAAAACGCCATACTCTTAAAAAAGGAAAACAAATCATTAGCTGGATACACTTGCTGTGACCTACATACATTTTTTTAAGTTTGGTACTTTTATTTCAATCTGTATAAGAGACACTGTGTCCCCGACTTTCAGTATTTCTCCCCTTTGATGTAAATGAATCCTTAATAGCACGTTTCCCTGATTTCAAATGCTGACAGAGATGAATTACTGAAAGAGCGGTTTGTATTTCATAGTAGCGTGTTAAATGTTCCTCAATTTTTGAATGTTATTATCTTTTTTTAAAGACTGGAGAAAAAAAATATGGAAGGATAGCCTACTATCCAATGAGAGGCAGAGGTGGATTAGGGAAATTTGGAAGTTTGCATGTGGAAGAAAGCTGCGGAGCATGAACGTAGTAGATGGTGAATGTAACCCAGTAATACAGATAAACAAAAGAAGCACTGATCACTTCGATACAACGGAGTGTTCTGTTGGGAAATATTATTCCCTAGAATTTGCGCTGGTGTTGCTTTGACTTATAACATTTGCTTAAACACTCCTGATGGTCAAACTGATAGCAGCAGCCTGCCACTCTGCAAACGCAGCTGAAGATGCTCAAGGAGAATGGCAGACATCTGGCTTCCAGCCTCGCTGATGCAGGACAAGCTAGGGCTGTGCGATATGACCAAAATCTCATATCCCGATATAAGAATTCTATTGTCCGATAACAATATAAATCACAAAAATGTAACATTTTCTGTAAATTCTGTGAATCTCGGGCAGCTCGACTTGCGGGAAGTGTTTCCAGCTGCGCGTCATGTAGCTGGAGTCGAGTGTTTTAACAGATGCATGAAACGATACATTTTTAGACATAAGTTGTAAAGGCTGTTTTCTTTGTATTTATTACACGGCGTGCTGTGGGGAAAAGCCTGTTCTAACGTTTGAGTCTACGGTTTATTTTTTACCACCTGGCGGCTCATTTTTACTTCTCATCCGTAAATAATCTCCTCTTTCACGTGATTCAGTCTCAACAGGATCTTGAGCTTTATTGTGAAAGGTTTATGTGGAACATAAACAAGCGGACACGCGATGCTGTTACCGTCGTTGTTGCTAACCACAAGGCATAAAAACAGGCGCTTGTCCGTCTGTAGTGTGGTTATATTACATATAAGAGAAAGAGAGAACTTTAAGAAATTAATATAGCCACTACAGTGACCATCAAAATGATGAAAAAATATTGCCGTAAACAGTTTATTTTGCGACACCACGAAACAAACGATAGCGTAAAATGAAACGATAGATGTTTTTATATCATCATCCGATATATATCGTTATATCGAACAGACCTAGGACAACTTGATCCACAGAGGCTCAAACGATCTGGTGCCAGACACCACAGGACACCCCTGGAGGACCTGCCTCGATGACCTGAGGGATCAGATTTTAGGATTTAGAAGCCAGGTGGGGGAACTATACTAAATCACTCTATTCTCTGAAAAGATTTCACTTTGAATCTTAGAGATTAAAACGCTAGCACAGATGTGAAAACCCTGTTTTGTCCTGTTATGTTTCCCCTTTTACCAGCAGTCTGCAAGTTTACAGGAGTACTGTTTAGTTTGTGGGTGGAAATAGAAATAATTAAACACATTATGGTTTAATAGCAACTGTATGGTACTGCTGGGATGTCTGCGTATAACACAGTTTCTGTGCCGTGTGGGTGTCCAGCCCCAACTTGTTTGATTGTATGTTTCTTGCTGCTCAAACTGCATGATGTGTGAAACTCTTTTTCCTTCTGCTTTCTATTGAGAGGACTCAGACTTCAGGTTAAATGTCAGAAATAAACATGACAGCGATGACACTGGTTCTGTGGTTCTTCGAGATGCATTTTCCCACAAGCTGTGCTGACGCTAAACACTTAAATTAAAGAATAAACATTATAAAAACAGCACA
>NW_005187403.1:10194298-10221669 GCF_000239375.1 Pundamilia nyererei
TTTCTGGTGTTTATTTGGATGGTAGGGTCAGAATTTGTTGCACTGTACATGAATATTTAGGTTTGTGGTGCTGTAATGGTGTGGCAGATATTTTCTTGGTGCACTTTGGACCCCTTAAGACCAACTGAGCATCATTTAAAGGAACCTAATCCAAGGGAGGAACCATTGCTGTGTCTACACATAACTTTGGTACTAGCAGCCTGTTGCAAAAATGCATGATTTATTTCCACGTCTTTAGTTCAATCTGCAAAAAATGCCAAAGATAGCACAGTTTGACAGGCATAAAACGGTATTTGTGCATCAACAAGCTGATTCCCAAAGAGCTATTAACTGAAAACTTGGCATATATCAATGTGGTGTGGAGTCTGTCCTTAAAGGATTTCTGGAAGATGGACAAGTGGAGGACAAAAAAGAACCACGAGGAATAAAATGAATCCTATCTACAGAAAACGCACAGTATCTAATGTTCATTACCTTAATAAATAAGACAAAGACCTGACACAGGACTGAGCGATACATCTAGACCTTCAGTGGATCCATCTACTGTTCACTGAAAGCACTTCAGAAATGGCTTCAGTGGAAAGGTGGCTGTCAAGAAGCCATTCTTACGAAAGGCAAACGAGGAGAAACGCCTGAGGTATGCCAAACATCACAAAAACTGGACTGAAAACCAGTGACAACAGGTGGAGGCTCTGGCTTCATTTTAGTCAGAGGTGTTGGAGATCTTGTGAAAATCTACAGAATTATGAACACAGAAAAGTGCCGTCAAATTCTGATCCACTGTGCAATACCATCTGGAAAACGTTTTATTGGCAATGGCTTCATTTTTTAGCACGACAATGATCCCAAACACATAGCAAATGCAGTACAAACATAACTGGATAGAAAAACAGTGAAGCATTCGTGGATTGGCCTCCCCAGAGCCCAGACCTCATCATTATTGAAGCAGTGTGGGATCATGTGGACAGAGAACAGAACAAAAGGCATCCAACATCCAAAGAAGAGCTTTGAAGAAGCCTGGAAAACTATTCCAGAAAACTATAAACAAAATACAGGAAAGCTGCCTAAGAGAGTTCACGCTTTGTTAAAGAATGAATGTGATCCTTCTAACAAGTTGTTCCCAATTCACACTATTTTCTCCTAGAAAAAATTGTAAATAAAATACTTTATAAAGACGCTGCACTGTCATGGACTGCGAAACCTTGGCGGTCCAAACAATGCAACTCAGTGTGACGTTTAATGTCAAACTGCTCGCAGCCAGATGGTCATACGATGCAACAGATGTGGAAAATCACGCTGTTCCTGGGCAGGTCTGTGTGCGCACAAGGAGGCTCGCCAAGTCTAACTTATACTCGAGTCACCGTCGACACCGACAACTGACACCGATGAGGGATATCAGTGTGATCGTTATCTGCACAGGAACAGCATAGACATAAAGGATTATGCTCTACAATATGACCAAGATAAGAGTCTTTGAACTTGATGAAAAACACTAATATTCATTTAAAAGTTATGTGAAGCCACAAAAAGTGTCTGGATTCAGAAAACAGCTGACATGTTGCTGTCATTGCCATCTGCTTTTGTTCTTTCTGATGATAGAGTATCAGAGCAAACCTGTGGAAATCTTCCATCTTTCATGAGGGAGAAACACCTCTTGTATACCTGACAACAACACACACACACACACACACACACAAACTCAAAGGTAAACAAACCTCAGCAGGCACCTTGTAAAGCTGTTCAAACAACCCAAACCACTGAAACGCTATAAACGAGCAGGACGCCATGAAGGGACTGACAGAATGATTTACAGGCATTTACATATTCAGAGACTGTAAACTTCACAGCGGTCTTTTAAATTAATTGTGATTAGTTGCAAAAAGGTCAAAGGTCACCTGAGAGGTAATTCTGTAATCCTCCACATCAAAGGTCTCCATAGATCCTCAAAGCATTCATGGTGTAACTGTGAATCACTGCGTGAGGTGACGTGCAGTATTTCAGTAGGAATAGGGACGCGTCCCCCATTTGGCGTACTTGATAATCCACCCGGTAGACATCACACCGTGAAACCTGACAGTCTCATGTAACCTGTTACACATGTTACACCAATCAGAAGTGATTTTTCTGGACTGTTGCATCAGTTGTTTACTGCCGATTTTCCGTCAGGCACCATTAGTTTGTTGCATCATTGCCAATCGCTGTGAATGGATGACGACTTGCCGCAACATCTGCTCCTCCCTTAATCTTTGTTTTAACCTGTTTTTTTTCCCCAATAGCTGTTTATTTCAAACGGCTTCAACTACCTTTCACCCATTTGAGAAATTACTTGCGTTAGTTTTGTCAGTGTTAATTTTAAAGGTGGTGCACGCGGGCCCAAAAAGACATCGTGGCATCCAGAGGGAGAGCCTCAGCATCCACACCCTCATCTCCACGCTGTGATTGGATGATCCCCGAAGTGTTGGCTCATGTTCCTTCATATGTTTCTTAATCATTTAGAGGTAAACAGGAGACACATGAATGATTCGTGGAGATTTTGGGCACCAGCCGCTTCAGGAAGACATTAATCAGGTGAGCACCCAGTAACTCCTGATCGCTAGATTACAGTAGAAACAGTTTTGCTTAAGTGTCTGCATCCTGTGTTAGCTCATAAGTCTTGGTGGCCATGTTTTCTTCATTGGCTAGCGCTGCAACCTTTATGAGCACTTTTGTTCTACATGAAATGGAGCTCTGTTCAGCTTAGGCTGCACATTTACATGCAACAAATAGAAATGGTGTGGTGCATGCAAACATGCACAAACCCACACACACAATTCCAGCAGCTGTTTATTGAACGATTGATAGTCTCGTCACAGCTCTGTGGGAGGGTGTAAAAACTTTGTATATGAGGTTGCTAGGCTATTGAGGGTGTCATACTTGAACAGCTAAAGGCTGAAAGGTAAGACGATTTCTGTTCATAACAATATGAATAAAGGGTGAGAGGTGTATCATTACTGAATTAATCAGCTGTAACTCATTCTGTTTATGATATTTCTAACATTAGCCAGCTGTTATTAGTAAAAAAAATTAAATAAGACTTCAGTTTTACTTGCAGCATCAGGATGTTCACTTGGGTATTGAAGAGGTTATTCTTCACGCGTTCATTTATCTCTGGCTCAAGTGTCAAAAATACAAAAATAGGTGCCGTGCTGCTGTAAATGCAAACGCATGTATCGTGACAGTATAACTCCCAATATAGCAACAAAATTAGCCACACATAACTTAAGCTTAAAGAGACACAGTAAAGTGAAATGTTAAAGCAGCAGTAGGATAGCAACAGCTCTATGTCAACTCGCCT
Source organism: Pundamilia nyererei (assembly GCF_000239375.1). Taxonomy (NCBI): domain Eukaryota; kingdom Metazoa; phylum Chordata; class Actinopteri; order Cichliformes; family Cichlidae; genus Pundamilia; species Pundamilia nyererei. Next base: position 10,197,633 of record NW_005187403.1, read on the forward strand.
CTACCAACCATCACCCTGAAACACTTCAATACTGTGTTCCTGCTTGACTCTTGATTCTAACGGGCCTTGCTGGCCTCTTATCTTACAGATCTTTGCACATCTTCTCAATACTTCCCTTTCTGATCTAGTTGAGAGGTCATGGAGGTTTTCTACATCAATTCGTCTCTGCTCTTCATCTCTCACAGACCGCTCAACTCCACTGCGGTTGAGAAGACAGTGTATGAGTCCTGCAGAAACATGCCTGCCGTACTTATCTGGTATCTGAGCCTGCAGTTCACTAACATGTTCCTAGGCATCCCAGCCAACGTCACGGTGCTGTGGCTCATCCACAAGAACAAACGCGACTCTTCCACCTCTGACATCTTCATCCTTCATCTGGCAGTTCTGGACGTCCTCTTCTGTCTCATCCCTCCCCTGGAGCTCGTAAACCTCGTCTTCCTCACCACGACTACCAGCACCTGGTACGTCCTGCGCTTCTTCTACGGCATCAAAGACTCCTCGCCCCTCTTCCTTTCTTGCATCTGCCTGGACCGCTACATGGCCGTGGTCCACCCCATCATCTTCACTAAGCTCAAAGACCGTCTGCACAGGGCAGTCCTGGCCATTGTGGTCTGGCTGATCATTCTGGTCTACGCGGCTGCCAAATGCGCAGGAAACATCGTTAACTTCGACAAGGTCTTCACGGTGATGATCCTCGGAGCGTTCGCCTTCATGGTGTACTGCAACGTAGCGATCCTCTGGGTGCTGAGGCAGTCGCGGCCTGGCGGAGATGCCATGCATCCCGTGAAGAAGAAAGCCTTCAAGATGGTCCTCATTATCCTGGCTATCATAGTGTTCAACTACTTCCCACCTGTCGCACTCTTCCCCTTCAAAGAGTACTTTTCCCCTGATGTGTTTCGCTGCTATATTCACTACATCGCCTTCGGCTTGATGGACTTCAGCAGCACCATTCAGCCTGTGCTGTATCTGTCCAAGGAGGGGCTGCCATGGAGCATCAACTGCAGCCAGAGGAGCAACACTTAAATCCAGCGGGGCTACATGTATGTTGGATGTATTTGAACAAATGTACTGCTCCTGCTTGATTGGATGTTGAAAATGATGATTAATGAAACATTTACCAATGAGGTAAAAAGATCTAAGCGCCCTACAAGACCCCAGAATTTTGAAGTTCTTGGTTTAATTAACAAGAAAGGTCAGACCTACAGATAGCTCTGAAATAATACATCTTTAAGGGCTGTGGGAAGTTATAAAAATCATTGTTATTTTACTAGATTTCATAGGATAATTAATAAAGGAATGAGTATCTTAGAGGTTAGTTAGTGACACCCTCAAACAGCAGTTACAGTGGGTGCTGTCAGTAGGTGTGCTGTGACACTTTATGTGATTTCACTCTGCCACTGTAACATTTTCTTTAATTCAATTTTTTAAAAGAAAACCATGCACACCTATTGCTTTATATATCTGATTAAATAAACATGCATGCCCTTTTCGTCCTCGCGTGTAGCCATGTCCTCAGTTTGAGTCGCAAACTACAAGGAATCTAATGCACATGAGCGCAGACAACAAAGACTAATTGCATTTAAGGCAACGAGGAACACCAGCGATAAAATGTCATGTTTGGAAATCAGGCAAAAGCAATGGTGGACAGATATGAGTACACGTTGGTGAGATGATGTCGCCGCTTCCTTTTGGCAATATTTTACATATTCAAACCTCAGATACCTGCAGTCTGACCGCGATGAGGCAACAGGTCATAAATCCCTTTCATAAAGATGATAAATTTTCACATGCAGCCTCCCTTAAAATTCACGGTGCCATGATCTTCCCTTTAAATTCACACAAATACTTGATACTGGTAGCAGCAGTGGAACATTTGATGGTGTTGTGGAAAATCTAACAATAACCTGCAACACACCCAGTGAGCTTGATTTGAAGTGGGTTTAGTAAACGCACTGCAATGTGGAGAGAGCATCCCAGTGAAACACTAGGTCCATCTGAATTGTGGCCACCGCCCTAACATCTTATATACAGAGACACAAAGAACATTCCACAAACTCTTACATGTTGGCCCTCTCACAGGGGGGGCACTATACCTCCTCCCTCACAGAGCCAATTATGACCTTGTTTTCTGCTTGATCCCTGATAAGCAGAAGGAGGCCCACTATCTGTTTAACGTCTCCCATTACAATGGAGTGCTCTTACTATAGTAAAGTGAGAAAGTGATATTACTGTAACTAATGTGATATGATTAAATATGTGATTAATACACGGGAAAAGAAATCTGCCACCACAATGGCTGAAAGGACTTGAACCTAGAAGACAGGGAATGTGTAACCATTTTGCACAGAAGCTATTATCTAATTATTCAAGGCTCCTTATTTTATGATTTTAAAATAAACTTTTTTTTAAAATTATCAGTAAAACCTACACTCAGTAACTCTTAGGCGGGTTTTTTTTTTCTAAATGTATTAAAGTCCAAAAATGAAGCTCCAATTTTCTCACATTTGTTTAGTAGAAATCGCTCTAGCTGCGCTTACAGCCCAGTCTTTATGTTTCTGCAAGCATTGCACACCTGGATTCTAGCACTGTTACATACCTATCAATGCATGAGACACTTCAGTGAAAGTAAAATCAGTTCACCTTACCACAATCTGAATACCACACTGTGGTGTGTTTTATTTTCATCGTGCACTGAATGCGTTTGAATGTTTCTGTGTTTTTTGTGCTTTTTTTTTAAACGTATAAAAGCTCAATAAAACATGAAAATCTGTTTTCGTTAATGCATCTCTTTAATTTAGACACAGATCACACAAACAGGCTTTAAGTAGCACACAGGCGGACAAATCTGTTCATATAAACTGATATACAACAAGCAGGTCCCACAACAATCATGAAGATGGGCTTTTACCCAGCCGTAATGTAACTGTTAGCAAGCCTAAGCTAATCCTCTAAGATCAGCATGACTTACAAAACAGTTACAATATTTATAGAAACATTTTTTTAGTGACGTTATTAGACAGATACATTCCTCTCAGGTCAAAGGATCATGTGCTAACTCTATAGTTAAAGCTATATACAGCATTAAATTAATCTAATTTGACCACGCTGCTTATTATTTAGTGAATGTGCCTGTGAGTGACATAATTATAGTGTTATTCTGGTTAAATTAAAAATTGTAGCAACGACTTAGTGTCTTAAACAAAGTCAATAATTTGTCTTTCAAAGTAAAGCATTTTTAAAAACAAGTCACCATAATGGTAACATAGAGGTACATTAAAAAAAAAACAGTGTGTTATGACAGACAGGGCTACAAAGGAAACAGATTTTCTTCCATTGACAATAGATTAATACAGCACAGACTGGACAACAGTGTATTGCACTGAAACACACACACACACACACACACACACACACACACACACACACACACACACACACACACACACACACACACACACACACACCAGTATCAGTAGTTGCACAAATTAATGTTAACTTCAGTTCCACTTACAGGCTTTTTAGAGCTTTTAACCACAGCTCACAGTACTTGCTGTACTGTGAAGAAACCTTCAGTCTGTTGTTTTCATGCCAGAATTAAATGATAGATTTTTTTTCTGCAGATGAGGCTTTAGAGGTTCATACAATGAAGCAGGATTTGGGCTTATCAAGGTAACTTCAGGATTAACCCTGTGTTTTAGCATTAACGGGGTTCATGCTGAAACACGTGGTTAACGGGGGTATATCACTGGGGGTTTATCACTACGGTAACTCCAGAGGGAATAATCTTTCAAATCAAACTCCACTGACCAATCAGCTCTCTGGAAAACCGGATCAACAATCCTGGAAGATCCCTCAGTGCAACGACACTAAGAATGTTTGTAGTTTTTAAAGAGCATCTAAAATCTTTATATTTATGTGACAAGCACCAGTAAGAAATACTATAAGATTATTATATGCACATTTTTTCCCTTATTACAACCATATTATGACAATGTAACAATATTATTGTTTTATAAGCATTCATATATGGTCAACATATATGATCCTAGAGAGGGCGGTGTGTTCAAATCTGCAGGCCGGATAGTTTGGCTTTTATTTTCTATTACATTTTAAGTTTTTTAATTATGATAAGCCAAGTGATGGAGTCGTGACCAGCGCCCTTGCAACCCTGAACTGGATTTTGTTTTTTCAATAGATGGAGAATTTATGAGACACTAGCAGTACAGCATTTACATTAGGAGTTTGTGCTTAGTGGCTCTAGACGACTTTGGCACCTGAAGTCACAACTGGCTCTGTTGCTTATGTAAATGCAAGTTTTTTTTCTGCTTTCTGATCAAGTTAGAAATCCGCCACTTACTCAGCGTCTTGTCTCACATCCTTTCACTGGAATTCCCCCTAAGCTGAGATATAAAAGGTGACAGCTCATGCACCTCATTTACATGTAGTACACTCAAACTCCGTCTGCAGAAGTAGGCAGCTAGATGTGCTTAAAAAGCCCTAAAAAAGCTTGTAAGTGTACCATTATCGCATTGACTACAGTCACATACAGCACTCATTGTCAGTTTTTAAATGACTCTCCTCCTACAGTTTTAATTTCTAAGAGTGTCTGAAAGCATCTCTGAGGCTGCGGGTCGGTCCGAGTTCCTTTCAGCCCGACACGTGTCTCCTTCACTCTGAGCCTCCTGCTCTTTTGTTACGTGCATCTTCAGGTGCTTCTTCAGGGAGGACTGGTCAGTGTAGGTCTTCCCGCACTGACTACAGAGGAAGATCTTCTCCTTGGTGTGGACCAGCTCATGTCTCTTCAGGTGACCGGACCTGCTAAAGTTCTTGCTACAGTATGAGCAGCTGTACTCCTTCTCACCCGTGTGAGTCCTCTGGTGCAATTTAAGGCTGCTGGCCACTGTAAACTTCTTGCCGCACTCGTTGCAGCTGTACGGTCTTTCCCCCGTGTGCATCCGCATGTGGATGGTGAGGTGGCCCGCCTGGCTGAAGGTCTTCTTGCACAGCTCGCAGCTGTACGGCCTCTCTCCAGTGTGGATCCTGTAATGTGTTTTCAGGTCACCCAGGCCATTGAACCTTTTACCACACTGGGCGCAGCAATACGGCTTCTCACCGGTGTGGATCCGCTCGTGGATGCGCAGGTTTCCCGCGTTGCTGAATGTTTTGCCACACTCCTGGCAGCCGTATGGCCTCTCCCCGGTGTGGGTCCGCAGGTGGACTTTCAGCTGGTTGTGCTCGTTGAAGCGCTTCCCGCAATGCGAGCAACAATATGGCTTCTCTCCGGTGTGGATGCGTTTGTGTATCCGGAGCTGGCTGGGGTGAGCGTAGGTTTTACTGCACAGATTGCAGCTGTAGGGTCTTTCTCCCGTGTGAGTGCGCTTGTGGGCTTTGAGGAGGTCGGCCCGGCTGAAGCATTTTCCGCAGTAGCTGCAGCTGTGAGTCTTCTCGCCGCTGTGGGTCTTGATGTGAATGTTGAGCGAGGTCGCTCGACTAAACGTTTTGGGACAGGTGGGACAACGCAAAAAGTTGTCACAAACTTCTAAAAACTCCTCTACAGGAACAGCAGGTAAATCGTCTCCTTTAGGGGTCACTGCTTCTGGCTCAGACACATGCCTCGTCCCCACCGCTGAATCCCCCTCTGCTTCTGGGTAACTTTTTGACGCATACTTCAGTTCATGCTGGTGGAAACTGTCCCCATTCTGCTCCTCTTCCTCCGTCTTTATGAACTGACCGTCCTGCATGTATTGATCTGAAACAATGGTGACTTTAACATCGCCTTCATCACCACCGTACTCATGCCTGGGCCCCGGGGATGGCTGCTGATGTGCGTATTCATCACGACTGTCACACCTGACCTCTGTGCTCTCATTTTTTATTGGCTTCATTGTCATATTCAGAAGCACTGACGCCTGAGAGAGATCAATAGCCTGGCTTTCATCCATATCTGACTTTATGGATATCCCAGTTTCCATACCTGTTGAGTTCACACACAGATGCTGTACTGTGTGGTTAGTCTGCAGAAAAAGGGTTGAAGGTGGCAACTCCCCCCTCATCTTTTCTTTGCTCTTCCTCTTGACGCTCTTCTTGTCACTGCTGCATATGGACACCTTGAACATACCATTGGGATGACTCCCCCATTCTACAGCTGAGAAGTTTTCAGTGGCCTCTTCTTCATGTAGATCTGTGAATTTCAAGCAAAATAATGAGCAAAGCAGCAGCTTTTAACACAGCTAAATGTATGAATAGTATACATTAGTAAGTAGAATTGACCTAACCCCACTGACTGCGTGTCTCTGGACTGTGGGAGAACATCAAACTGCACACTGAAAAGCCCCGGCCAGATGGTCGATTTGAACTCAGGACCTTGCTGTGAGGCAACAGTACTTTCTTGCTATGTTTGCACATGTTTCAATAACTCCCTGCATCTACTTTCAATTTTTTCTGGCAAAAAATATAAATAAATGATAGGTTGCTCAAGATGTTTCCATTGTACTGTATTTTTTGCTGGTTCTATACTAATTAGCATCCATACTATACACAGTATTACTACTACATATTACAGTAGACATAATTGTCCTTTACAGCGTTGGCTATAAATGCATTGTGCGGTGATTTTGTGCATCAAAAATCTATTTTATGCACAAATATATAAATCCAACTGCTTAAACTATTGTTTGTTTGTTTATTTTATAATTATGGTCATTTTATTTGGGGGAAGGCCTAAACCTCTTAGCACAAAATCTGCTTTTTAACTCATAAACATTTTGGCACTGAAACTAATTGCTGTGTTCTTTACTGATAAATAATTGGACAGTTTTGCCAATTATTCAGTCATTCTTTTGGCAACAAACAGTTGAAATAAGTTCAGTTTTCTTCTCATATTTTATTTTCTTCTTCCGGCTGCTCCCTGTAGGTGTCACCACAGTTGAACATCTGCTTCCTCTCTGTCCCTAGCATTCTCCTCTGTCACACCAACTCTCTGCCATGTCCTCCTTCACTACATCTACGATTCTCCTTTGAGGTCTTCCTCTTTTCCTCCTGCCTGGTAGCCCCAGCTCTTCATCATCCTTTGTCCAGTATATCCACTATCCCTCATCAAACCATCTCAACCTCACTTGTCTAACTTTGTCTCCAAACTAAACCTGAGCTTCCAGTCAAAGAAGTAAAGTAATCAGCTGAAGTTGTAGCTGTAAAACATGCACAGCTCCATTATTTGCATGTAAATGTTCATGGGTATAGTGTCACGTGGTTCCCTTGTACATAAGTCTATCTGATGATGGTCCAGGGCATGCTTTAACTAACATGTCATGAGCGACAGCAGGTCACCATACCTCCAGGTGCAGACTCTGTGCTTGTCTGTGCAAAAAGCAGCCGCTTCAGGCCCTCGTTTTCAGACTCGATCCTTTGTATTGTGCCCTGGTACTCGGACAGTGTCCGGTCGACTGAGTCCAGGATGTCGCTCACCGTGGCTTTAAAAATCTCATTCAGTGAAGACTCTAGGAACGTTTTCAGATCCCCGGTCTTGGCCATTGTAGCCTGAGCGGACACAGCTGCACACACTTCACCAGATGTGTGTTTGCGCAAGGTTGAAAGTCTCTGGGTAAAAGTGGGTGTGTGCGACCCTGCTGCCGTGTGCGGAACAAACAAAGCAGAGACAGCGAGGAGAGGACGATTCTGCTTGTAAGACGACTCCCAGGTTTGTAGCGCCCCTGCTGGTGTGGAGGGCAATTGACTGTTTGTGTTTTTACAATAGTGTTAAAGTTTCTTTAACAGCAACAAACGTACTTGTAGGAGCAGTAATAATCCGCATTACCCCAGCGGCAAGGATGTTCACCTAAAATGTTAGGTAATACTAATATTTTGATACCAAAGGCCATCCTGATGCTAATAATGCTAATAAATTTCTAGAGTATAGGTAACAAAGCAGTTCCTGGGATTCATATTTATATGTTAAATATATAAACCAACTTAACGGTATAAAAACGGTAACAGGGAATAAAAACTTCAGTAAAACATCAGCTATTCGTTAGCAAACTCTTGCTATGAGTTACTGCAGTTAATGTGTTCGCTAACTGCTAACGAAGCTAACAGAGTGCTAAAGCTAATAATATTAATGACATTTAGAGATAAAAATTGACATGTTAATATAGCTATCACCGGAGATTTTTATGTATATATTTGTAGGGCTTTCAATAAAATTCTTCATCTTTAGTTGCAAATTAAATTGAATGAAACTACCATAGATAGTTGCTCACCTCCCATTTTTTCGTATGTATACAGGAAACAGACTAACTTAAAGAAACATTTTATTTTATGAGCATTTTTCATCACTGACATGGGCAATTTTCACAAATGTAACACATATGTCAAAGTGCAGGCCTGTGCAGTCACAGACAGCTCCTTCATGGTACTGCAGCAAGGTGCCAATAATAACAATTAGATAGTATAGCTAAACATTTACACTTTTCATTCATAAACACAGAATTTGTATACACCCAAATACAGGCTATCCTCTTGCTTGGTACTTGTTGGACTGGCTTCTGTGAAAGTGCTGAGTAGACAGCTGCTGAAGGAAACATTACATTTGCAAGTCAGTATCCAGCCAACCTTCCAGGAAAACAGTAACAGTGAAGTGTAGCTCTACTGAACAAGAAACATTATAGACATAGAAAACCAATAAATGCAATTTAAGTATAATAAAAGTGCTATAAGGTCGTAAAACAGACAAAGTTGAATGATTTCTCTATTGATACCTTGAAAAGGTCTATAGCTAGGTTACATTGACATTACATTGATTATTGTTGCTCTATGTTTATAATAGATACTTGTGCTTGTGCTAGTTTTAGTTAAACAGGTGTATGATTGGATATGGTGCTATCATTTGTAGGCCATTAGCTCTAGAAATTATACACAAACAACACCTGTCTCAACGGTTATTCTCGTTTTGTCACACGCAGTTTTTTGCTGGTTTTACAACTAGTGAGATACAGAGAGGCCAATTTACGTGGTTCCCCACCCCAAGTTTTTTTTTTTTTTTTGTAAGATATTTCTTTGCATTTTACACCAGTGAAATAAAAGGCATACGCACAACTCTCTGAGTGATTTGATGCTAAATTGATGTGTGAGAGAGGAATGTCTTAAAAAATGTCTTGTATGTGTCAAACAGGCTTTTCTGCTCACAGTTGGCACCAGCAGAAAGAGTAACTGCTAATGAGTCTGGATACCTTCTGGTTTTTCCACATTGTTCCTAGTGGCATCTGAAAGAATGAAGTCGGGCCACTCCCCTTACCTCACTGGTGTCTCTGTGGCTGTGTGTGTATGTGTGTGTGTTTGCATGCATGCCTTTAGGCCAGTGGGGCGGGGGCCAGGCCTCTCAGGTGTCCTTTTAGTTCCTGAGTCATCTGCCAATCACAATGAACCTTTCCTTCCTCCTTGTTGCTGCCATTCAGCAGATCTTTTCCTCCTTTCCCTCCCTTTACTTGCTGTTCAGAGTGAAAAAAACGACGCAGGGAGACGTAACCACGAGTTTGGTCTAGTCAATATGGACAGGAAGCATGATGAAGAAGGTAAGGGAAGATGGTCCAGACTTGGGCTTGTAACCTACACTTAAAGGCTGCTAGGTGGATATGAGACTTGTTTGCTATACACAGCTCTGAGGCTTACTTGCAGGCTTCTCTGTGCCTGCGTGTTGAGTGGCTGTTTCTGTGAGTGCACAGCGATATAAAGCCGCTATAACACAGTGGTTTGCTTTTCTCTCCACAGGACTTAAGAACTCACAAGCTGGCTGATCATATGATGTCGCTTTAAAGAACCCAGAGGGGGTAAGTCACGCTTCACATTTGAAAATATTCCTCCTATAATGCGATTGGTTTTACTTTTATTTCTCTGAATACTATTATTATTATTAAGCCATTTCAAAACTTTTACTTCATTCGATGTGCCTGTGTTCCCTTTTTTCCCTCTAGTATCTTTTTTTCCGTTACCATTTATACTTCTCCTTTAATTTGTGTTAACCATCCCCCTAGCATGTAATTTTGGTGAGTATATTCCCATGCAATCTAAGCAACTTCTCGTGACCACACTCAGCTCAGTCAGAATATGTCTAAATGTTTTGGCTGAAGTCACCAAGTTTTATTCTTGTTCTCTCTTTTATTGTGTCTGAGGAATGTTTCCGCAAAGCTTCACAGCCGTCTGGCTTTCACTGGTAAAGTTTTTATCATCAACAATGCTACCGCATATAATCTGGTGCAAAACTGTTGCTGTATGAAACAAAAGTCTATCAAGGAGAGATTGAAATCAGGACAGCGCCATCGATGTTAAATGTGTGAGGGCTGCCCGTTACTTTTTAATTTTTATACCGTGCATTTTTATTACCGTCTGGAGAAATTAAAAGAAAAAGAAAAGCAACAATTTAAGCATTTTGTTTTCAAACACAATCTGACTCATTTAGAGTTTTCTCTCTTTGTTGCCTCCCATAATGTAGCGCTTGCTGCACTCTGACAGGAACTGAGAAGTGAGCACCCACACAGGAAATGTGGTCTATCCCGGATGTTGGTTATCTGACGTGAATAAAATAATGAAGATAGACAGAAACTTTTCAATAAAAAGGCATTTTCCAGAGAGAGAGTGGCATAGATGAAGGTGACATTAAAGTAGTTGAATAATACTGATTATTATTTCCTCCCAAAGTGCAAAGGCAGGTGGTATTTTGGCCTCTGTGTTGACAGGAGAGACATCCATGACACTCTTTTGTCTGTGTCGATAACAAGCATTGTAATTAAAGCAGAGACCCGGCTTTATCCACAAGCCAGGTTCGCAGTGCGATTTGGCGATAAAACGATAAACGCAGAATGCAGACAGTTAAACTGCTCACCAGAAGCAACCCCCTCAGCCCCTCCCTAGGCCTCGATTCTCTATCCTCACCATGTACACCTCTGACTCTCTCTTGCTTGGCTGATTTTCTGTGGTCAGGAAGTACAAGCGTGCTTCTGTGACATTTTACTTAAAGCCTGTTGCACTGCATAACTGCAAACACACACCAAGAGTTTGAGATCCTTGCCAAATGAACATGATGGGATAAAAATAAAATTACAGACAAAACTGGATTATGTTGCCATAATGGTGAGTGCAGTTTAACTATAATGATAATCTGTATTTGAATGGCGGCAGTTTCTTTACAACTAAATATAGCAGCGTTTTATGAATGGCTTTTTTGTCTGTCAGCTAATCATCTCCCCCCGGGGGTGTTTCTCCATTTTCTTTTTAATGCGAGATTCAAAGAGCTTTAAAACGTGGTAGGAGTTTGATGTTTTTTTCCTTTTTTTTAAAATTGTTACAGATCTGTGAAAGGCAGCACCCGGAAGGGGGCTCACCTTAAAAAGTTCCTGTCTGTCATTCGGCCAACGAGGACATTTTGTAGCCATACATCTGCAGATTTTACACCTCTCACCACAGCCCACAAATACACTGATAACTACTGAGAGGCGCTTATGGAGGAGGACAGCTTGTGCACCTCTCAGACAGTTGCTACAGATTCAGTGCTTCAGCAAGAATCGAGTAACTGTATAGATCATCAGTCCATCAATTGGGAAGAGGAGGCAGCAGCATTGTCGGATCAGGCCAATCTCAGCCCTAAGAAGGGCTGTGATGCCTCTGAGGAGGCGGAACAGTGGGGCCAAATGATGTGGCCAGTGTGTCATGTCAACTGTACCAGCCCCCCACTTTCCTTTGCTACAGTTCAATGGGACATGCCCGATCCCGCTGCAGAGCAGCCTCTGCTCATGACTGACAGCAGCTCAGCCAATGAGCTGGACTTTGAGGATGTCAGCGCTGTGACGAATGAAGGCAGCACTTCCCCATCACTTCACGAGTCTCAAGAGGATGTCAGCGCTGAGCTTTTCAAAGCGGAGAGCAGGGAGGAAGAAGCTGGCCTCGATCCACAGCCTCTGAATTCAGAACCTGAGTGGACAGGAAGTGACACTGAGGTAAGGTTTTTTATTTATTTATTTATTTTTAGATAGATAAATAAATAAAGATAGATGGATATAAAGAAGGTGTGTGTGAGGTTGTTAGGTTGTTTAGGATTTTCTTTTTCCTGAGTGAATGTTCACACATTTACCTACAGTTTCCTGTATCGTTAACCCTTTCTTCACTGAGCATAACTCAGCATCTCTGTCTTTGGGTTGCTGTGGCAGGTTGAGCAGAGTTAGGTGGATCAGGGTGGATGTAATGTTAGTCAGATGAGCCTCAGCATGTATCTTCCTGCTCGCAAACCCACGGGCAATCACAAGTTTTTCTCTCGCAACTAATGTTCAGTGGCTCGTCTTGCAATTTTCAGCCATGTGATGCTGCAGATGTGCAAGAGCTGGAGACACGGTGGAAAGAAGACGAGCTGGTAGAGAGTAATAACGGTATGTATCACTCAGAGTTGTTGTTAAACATTCATGGCCTTGATGGCTTGCCTTTCAGTAATATTTTCTATAAGTTAACTGCATGCAGTCGTATTCACACGCTTCTAGTCCCATTGAGAGCAGAATCGGAAGAAGAGGAGGGTCGCTCAGTGACATCACATCCCGCTGAAACTGAGGAACTAATCGATACTGCTCTGGGAACTGGAAGCTCGGATGAATATGTGGACAGCTTTGTAGATTTAAAGCTAGAAGAGGAACAGAAAGACTCCTGTGTTCTGCTGACTGGGCAGGAGGAGTCAGGAGAGTCGGAGGAAAAGCGAACTTCAGCAAATGGTGACAAAACCGAGGAAGAGAACGAGCAGTGGGGCGAGGTAGAAGAAGGGCAGAGTGAGGCAAACGCATCCTGCAGTGAAGAAAGTGTCATTTGTCTGATGAATGTGTGAGTATCATGAGCTTGAAAAAGAGGAACAGGAAGCATGTGCTAACATTAAGCCCACTGAGTGAAAAGTGTGAATAAATCATCTGTAAAACGCTGTTGATATTCTATACCGTCGCTTGATTCTGAAACCAAAAAGAACTCGGTATGTTTAACACCGATTGCATGACAGAACATTGTTTAATCATTTCTGACACCAAGTCAGCAATGATTTTTCAAAAAAAGCTTTCTGGGTGAGGTCGACTTATTACAGTAACTAAATAAAACCAAGAAAAATCTTTAAGTCTACAAGATTGAGAACTTGACATTGTTCACAACATGTCAGTAAATTTAAAGGAGATTTGTTCAGCATTTAATGAAAAATGAAAATGAAAAATATGTTTGCAGAATGTCAGCTCAAATATAATTATCACATTATTTTTCTTAACAAGAGTGTGACTGGGTATTAGGTCCATACTGAAAGTACCAGCAAATGTTGTCTCGTCTCCCGAGAGGAGGATGTTTTCACACCCATACAAAAATTTCTGCTTTCTGACCAAAGTATCAAATTCTTACTGACCTTTTGATAGTCAATTCTGCATTTTATTTAAATTCAGGTAACAAAATCTGCCACAATCATACTCTCAGCTACTCCTGTCTTCCTCAAAGGGGGTCGACAAAGAAGGATCCACGCTAGCTTTTGACCCCATGAGGCTGGGTTTGGGTCTCCTCCCAGTCCCAATTCTACATTGCTCACTCAGAAAGTTTAAGTTATTCTGACTGCTGTCCATTCTCAAGAAACAATTTCTCCTAATTTAACCATGTAGTCTAAACTGTATGCAGATTTTCTAAGGAAACGAGTTTGCATAATTTTTTAAAGAAATGTTAATTTAGATATTATGATGAGGGAGTTGCATAGCAACACAACAGCTCCTATGCAACATAACGATTTCTGTGCAACTGCGTGTGGTGGTGATATATTTTGATATATTTCCTGGTAATTTCTAATAATAGCTCAATACTGCTTTTAATAATAAATGCCACCACTGTTGAATTTTAGGTGATGATTATTAGAATAGTAGGTAGTTAAACTGTAAAAATAGAACAATGATGGCACTGACACCTATCAAATAGTGCTATCACAACTCCAAAAGACCCGAAGATTGTGGTTGGCATGTAATGCTATGTCTTTAACGCCTACGTGCTGTTAGCTAAATATATTTCTTTGACCGAAGACCTCCTACTCCTCATCCGGGTTTTTGTGATATAACATTTAATGGTTACTAATACACAGTTTCTCAGCTGCATTTTGATGTTTCTATGTTGCATTTAAATTATTTTGTCATCTAACACCAAACAAGTTGCGAGCATGATCGCTAAGAGCAGCTTTATTTAAAGTAGTGGTGTTGACAGAAGCCACACAGAGAAACAAGTCAGTAAATATCATGCAGAAGAGGTTGATTGACATCTCTGGCCCTCGCTAACTGCGTATCGTTCCATTGTGTCATGCAAGTTTTGTTTTTTTACTGTATAGTATTTTTTGCAATAACTGCACTGCATATTTCGTGCACTTTTTAGGGAGGTACATCCAGAGCCCCTTCCAACTGATGACACTGGAGTGTCGACAGAGGCAGATAAGCTAGTGGATCTGCCACCCCCAGAGCTTTTGGAGGAAAGCCTGCAGTTCAGCGCTGAAGAGGACCAAGAGATACTGAACCAGTTACATGAAGATCTCACCAGTCGGACAGAAATGTGTGAAGATGTCGAACAGAACGTGGAGCCTGAACAGCCAGAAGCTGTGGACAATGACGAGGGAGCAGCGTTACAGGTTTTAGAAAATGCAGAGAGGATAGAAAACAAACAAGAGCTGGTTGAAAAACTGGAGGATTTAAATTGTTTAGAGCAACAAGACTGTGTTCAAACAGCTTTGCAGGACACAGACGCTTCACTGCAGCTTGAGGTGCAGGACAGAGAGCCCGAGCATCTCGAGGTGACTGAAAACCCAGAGCAGATACCAGTAGAGGGGTCACATGAAACCGAGGAAGACGCTGACCACTTAGAACCACCCCAGCATCTGGAAAAGTCACCAGAGATGGAACTGACAGACCAGGTAATCCAACCTGACGATGCAGAGCAGCCAGAGGAGTCTCCTCAGTTGGAGCAGGCTGTTTGTGTTGAAGCTGAAGACCCTGGAAAGGCAGGGCAGCAAGAAGAGACAGCGCCTTCAGAAGACGATAAGGAACCAGTAAATACAACCGAAACTCAGGAGTTAAATGAGGAGGAAAAACAGGGTGAGACTTCAGATCTAACAGAAGATGTTAGGGGGACTGAGGATGGAGATTTAGAAACAGTAGTGGCAAACGGAAAGCAGCCCACGCCCCTGGAGACAGCGGTGCCTCTTATGAATGGAGGCGAGGTGGACAGAGAGAAGGCCCGCATCCTCGCTGAAAAGCTGTTCAAGTTGGACGAGATTCAACGTGGAGATGTGGTGAAGCACTTAGACAAAGAGTAAGAGTATATATTTTAATAGATTTGAATCGTTTTAGTCTTTTGGTGGTGGCTCCACAGAAGAGCTCCAAGATCCGTATGTTTGCAAATGTGTGCTCAAACACAACAGATTATATCCATGTTGAATTTTATTTTTGTGACACATTTACAGTTTCCAACTTGTGAAACGCTTTAAATTAACCATAACCAGGTTACTTAAATCCATGTCCAAATGCTAAAGAAATCCAGAAGTGGAGACTTCGACAAATCTTCACACCAAAAGCATCCATTATTATTATGATTATATTATAATTTAAACGTGCATACATGTAGTAAATATCTCATAATTTTAATCTACATTGAGTCCTATCTGTTTTTGTGCAGAATACTTTTAAAAATGTAAAAGAAAATTCTGAATTTTGGACTAAATACTAGGACATATGTTTGTGTCTATGCTAGCTACCACCTCTCACCACTGCCAGGTGACAGAAGTAGGCTATGACGCACATATTATATCCTTTTTTTAAGTCAGCATATGGGTTTCACATTTTTTCAGATGTATATATAAATGAAAAAAAAAAAAGTAAAAAAATGTTACTAATCATCTAGTTTTCTGCCAAAGGCGGTGGGCCACTGCTATATATTGTATATTTTAAATTATTTCATTTATGATCTTAAATCATCATAATTTGCCCAAAAGAAACAACTTTGCGTTGTTTCGAAGGTGCTGATTTACTCTCAGCACCTTAGGGTTAGGTGCTGAGAGCAGGCAAGAGCAGCCAGGGATCGCACACCAACCCGCTGAGTAGTAGATGACCTCCTCTACCTCCTCAGTTGCAGCCACCCCAAACATATGAAACCTTAAGACCTAAAAGGCCCGCCTGAATTAAAACTCACTCTTCCCTCAAATTGAAAAAGCCTCATAACATTGAGTCACTGAAGCTGTTGCGGAGTGGGGTTGGGTAAGGAGGTTTGGGTGTGTTAATGCTTTGCCGTTGTATTGAAGAAGTCAGTATTTTTTCGTAACACCACATCCTTCCCCATGAAATAAAATTACAGATGAATGTGGCAGATAAATAAAGCGGTGACAGTGCTGACGTAGTTTATTTTTTCTTCTTCTCTCTTTTATTTATTTATCAATTGTTTTTATTTAGTAACGACTTCAGCCGCGCTGTCGGAGAGGAATACCTGAAATTCTTTGACTTCACCGGCCAAACTCTGGATCACTCCCTGAGGTAATAAAACAAACAGAAGCTTGGATTGCCTCCACCGACATCTCCTTTTAAAACGGAGAGGTTCAGAGAGCGTCTCCTAGTCATTTTCTTTCTTTCTTAGGTCTTTTCTCAAAGTGGTGGTGCTGATAGGAGAGACGCAGGAGAGAGAGCGCGTGCTGCAGCATTTCTCCTGCCGCTTCCATCAGTGCAACCCTGACTCCTTTTCCTCCTCGGGTGAGCCTGTTGTGTCGTGCTGCGAGATACAGAGATAGGAACTTACATTTAACAGATTCTTGCGTCAACATCACTTTTCTGTTTTTTTTAATGTCCTCAGGGGCTGTGTTGGCTCTGACATGTGCCCTGATGCTTCTCAACACTGACTTGCATGGACAGGTAGCAGACATTTGTGGCATTTAGAGCAATCATTGTAAACTTTGTGCTGTAATCAAACATGTGTTGTGTGTGTTGACAGCATGTAGGAAAATCCATGTCGTCTTCTAAGTTTGTGTCAAACCTGGATGGAATGAATGATGGAGCGAACTTCAACAAGGATCTCTTGAAAGTAATACTTTCCTAGATTTTCAGTTTTTCCTTTGGACAGCTCCTTGAGAAAAGTTCAGTCCTGATTGATGAAGCTTTTTCTCTCTTTGCAGAGTCTTTACAACTCCATAAAGAACGAGCCGCTGGAATGGGCTGTGTAAGTAAAGCGATTGTGCGTTAGTCCTCCTCGATTTTAATGCGTGATCTCACTCGCATATTCTTCCATTTTATGTCAAAGTGATGAGGATGAGCTGAAGAACGTGGTGAATGAAGATCCGGGCGACAATCCATGGCTGCGTTCAAAGGTTAACCCCTTCCTGGACATTCCTCATGACAAAAAGGCTGCCGTCGTCAAAAACGGGTTTCTCCAGAGAAAGCTACACGCTGACATCGATGGCAAACGCAGTGAGTGCGACACAGATACACATCTGAGATTCACGCTGCAGCTTTAGATACACCATCTACACATTACAGCTACAGAAGCTGCTCATGCCACGAAGCTCCCAGTGCACTGTTTCTGTGCACCAGAGGAGGTTTGGAGCTCTGCAGTTATTATGTCAGCAGAGCGTTGCTGACTTTTGCTCACAAAGCGCCTCAGCACACTGTGACTTCACGTGGTCTTCCACTTTGTGGCTAAGTTGCTGTGATGCCTAAATGCTTCCACTTTGCAATAATTCCACTTCCACAACTAGTCATGAAATATCTGTGAGTTAGGGATTTCCTAACAAAGTATTCCTTCCTCAGGATGTTTTCCATGTTTTAGAACAGATAAATAACGTATGTTTTATCCCATCTGGTCTGAAACTGTAGATTTTAAACAATAAAAGTGAAACTGAAAAGACTAAATCTGCTCTGGAAACCAACAAAATCTTAAATTAATTTGAAAATAAACTAAAAATAATCCCTAAACTTTACTCTTTACTTGCCTCAAACATATAACGCTCTTAAAAAAATGGAAATAAATGTATAGATGTGCGCATGAGTACAGTTATTTTGAATTATCAAGAATATTTTGTAAACGTTTGACGTTTTATCGTTCCAGTCTGTGCCCCAAAGTTACCGCTTAACCTCGTGAGGCAGGACTCTTACCTGTAACACCTCAAACTGAGAATGAAGCAGATGGTACAGTGGTGTAACGAGATTTTACAGTCACTGGCCACTTTATTGAGTACACAGGTTCAACTGCTCGGTAACACAAAGATCTAACCATCCAGTCGCATAGCAAAAACTCATGTGAATAAGATCACACAATGAAGTTCAAAACAAACATTAGAATGAAATGAGATGAGGTTGGTTGTTCGTGACAGACGGGATCATCTCATATTTCAGAAACTGCTGACCTTCTGGGATTTTCCCCACACAACCACCTCTAGGGTTTATAGTAAATGGGCTGAAAAAAGGAGACAGTAAGCAGCAGTTGATGCCAGAGGTCAGATGTATTGATGCAGCAGCTGAGTGATGCTGTCATGTCAGCGTAAAGCGTAATCTCTGAGGAATGTTTCCAGCAAATTGTTGAATCTGTGCCATGAAGACTTAAAGCAGGTCTGAAAGCAAAAGCAAAGTGAAACTAATAAACTTCCCACGAGGGTTTATTTAACTAAACTGTGATTTAGTGATGCAGTCAGATATTGTTTTGAACGCTTAGCTGTAAAAGGCTAAGCGTTCAAAACAACGCTTAGCCTTCCCTGCCGGGCGGTCGGCACGGACACCTCAGTTTATAAATGCAAGAAGTTGAGAATGAGGCGATGTAGGATTTGAAATTGACACCATAGGTGCATCTACTAAAAATCTCGAAAAACTGTTTTGAATCTCAGTGACCTTGAACAAGATTTTCAGAATGTTTTGAAAATCTTGTGAATGCGATAATTCGAGAAGGAAATCAGCTATGATTTTGAGATTTATACCATATGTGCATCTGAAGGCCGAGGGCTAACGCTGGCAGCCGCCAGTATTTCTTTGCAGGAGGAGGTTTGGCGAATTTTAAAGAAGTTAACGTCTCCTTTGCATGAGTTTTGTTACTAAATGCTGGATGCTTCTGTGTGGTAGCACCATGGGGAAAGAGAAGCTGGAAGACTTTTGATGGAGTGCTTAAAGGAATGGTCCTTTACTTACAGAAGGTCAGTAACTCCATTCCTGCTTTGTTAATAGTGTAACAGAGTCTATTATACAGAATATAGCATCATTTCCTGTGTTTTGTGATTGTGCGTTTCTTTATGTTCCTTCTTATGTGTTAGAATGATTATCGAAGGGATCAGCACATTATAGAGGAGGTGGTGAGCGTGCATCACTCTCTGGCTGAACCAGCAGCCGACTACACCAAGAAGCCACACGTCTTCCGTTTGCAGACGGCCGACTGGAGGGTTTTTCTCTTTCAGGCCTCGTAAGTCGCAGCACGTCCAAGCCGAGCATACATATGCGGGTTTGTGCCAAAGAGTCCAACGGCCGGTGTCAGAACAGCCATTTGTTTTTCTTGTCAGGTCCAAAGCGGAGATGAATTCGTGGATCAGCCGCATCAACTTAGTCTCGGCTCTTCACTCGTCGCCTCCGTTCCCCGCTGCCGTCGGCTCCCAGAGGAAGTTCCGCAGACCGATCCTCCCCGCGTCGCAGTCGGCTGAGACTCTGGTACACACACACCGAGCTGTCCACTCAGACAAACCACCACTTTGTGTTTGTGTTTTGCTGTGGACATGCTTCATTAACCTTCACGTGACTGAACTTTTTGCTCACTAGAAGTGACAGAGTAGGCCTGTTATATTTTAATTTGTTTTTAATGGCTCTATTCGTGCTTCCTTTAGTCTAGAATAATGTTCTAATGTATTTAGTTACGGTTTTCAATCATCTTGAGACAAAATGGAGTTAAAAATAGCAAATTAGGTTTATTTAGATAACCCTTGTCTTTTACTTCTCATTAAACAAGTGTTCCTTCGCTCGATAATATTAGAATAATGTACATTTTAATGTATTTTGGTGTCTCCCACAGCCAGCATAAACATAAACACTACAGTGATATCATTTCTTTGTTTCTTAAGTCCTGTTTTGAAGATTAGCCTTTTCTGCAATCTTGGTTTCAAAAAAACGGATAACACGAGGAGGAGCTGGTTAGACTGGGAATCCACTGACTCAGTTGTCAGCAAATAAACATACCACAGATAATCCTCCATTTTGAATTTATACAAAATAAACCTCATTTTTTTTGTCATTATGAGCTGAAATGAGAGAGAATTAGACTCATCAGGAAAGAGTTTGACCTCCAGATAGAATGCAGGTTTTAGGCCAGTCCACATGGGCTTTTTTTTTTCCAACCTGGGAGCTACGTCCATGTTTTACACCAGCGATGTGTAACTCGTTTTACATCGCCCACTTTGACCTTAAGTGGGGCAGACCAGTGAAAATCCCCTTTTCAGTGTAAAGAAGTTTAACTACACATTGAATCCCTCAGATATTGTCATAGGAGAAAAAAGAAGTGCAGTTACAAAAATGCTGCTGTAGAAAATGGATGAAAGCTGTCAGCATGACTCTTTGGGCTTAAATTGTAAGAAATAGATGTGTAAAATTACAGGAAAAGATTCTAGCAGATATGTCTCGATGCATGCTCAGTCACCCGGGTAAGGAAATCTGTTCTAGGAACTAATTCATTCGTGACTTCACTAAATGTTTGTTTTGTTTGACATTTTATCAACAGGACAAGTTGTAAAATCTATGAAAATACAGTAAAGTACAGAAGTCTATGCCCTCCTTATAATTTTCCACTGGGCCAGGTTGGCCCCCCAGCCCTATGTTTGACACCCATACTGTCTGTGGTGGCTGTAAATATTGAAACCATTAGAGGCATTTTATACATTTTGTATTTCAGTAGACGCATAGTGTGTCCAGCTATAGTGTGTCCAGCTATAGTGTGTCCAGCTATAGTGTGTCCAGCTATAGTGTGTCCAGCTATAGTGTGTCCGATAGTGCTTCTCTGCTGTTGTTTCTGTTGGTTCCTCACCAGTGTTTGTGTCACATTTATTTACATGAAGCCTCTCATGTGTTCCCTGTGCAGGAGCATCAGCTTCAGTCTCATGCAAAAATGCTGGAGTCCTTCAAGGTGGACCTCGAAAACCAGCAGCAAAGCACGCTGGACAGCAAAAAGGCCAAAGCCCGGGATATGGAGGAGCACCTGCAGTACCTGCAGCATGAGGTGAGCTGGACCCAGGATTTTATATCCATATATGATTATTAATCGAGCCACTCATCAGCCTGTGTCCCACAGATATGTCGCTATGAGACCTACATTCGGGTGCTGGAGGGGTGGAAGAGCGTGAAAAAGACAGGCGACAGCGAGTTAAACGCACCAGACCTGAACTCGTTTGATAAAGCTGTATGCGCTGACTCTCTGGGAGAGGAAGATGATGTGGATGGCATGCTTAAAAAGTCCCACTCAAGCCCTTCTCTGGAATTGGAGGTGGCGCCTGCAGCAGTGGTCAAAGTCAGACGAAACATCTCTGAGAGACGGACGTATCGCAAGCCCATCATTCCCCGATGGAACAAAGAGGTCTGAAAGCTGCTTCGCTCACAGATCACACGACCAGTTTATATCCTTTGAAAGTTTAGATTCATGCACGCCGGAGGTGCGCTGACGTTACTCTTTTTTTAGTTTGTGGAAGCACCGAGCAGAGAACAAAGAAACACCCAAGCCTCATCTAAAAACTGCCTTAGCAACTTATTGATCTTGTGCACTTTTCAATAAAGATAAACCTCAGGTAATCCATAACCTTCAAACTCCCTCAGGACCGAGGGGAGACCCTGACCTAATTTTTTGAGTGACTTAAATTCCTGGACCTAATTTATTTAGTATTGTTTTAATTTTTGAATTTGAATTTTTGTTTTTCGGTACTCAGAATGGCACAGATGTTTGTCACCGTGCTTTGCACCACAAGAGGGTACTGTAGCACAGGATATTGCGCTGTGATATCGCCCTGCCGTCCTGTCTGTTGTGAAGTGGTTTTTCTAAAGAATCCTCATTGCACTTTTGTTTTTCTATACCATATGTATGAAATGTTTATTTTCTCTCTCTGTTACATGTTTCGTTCAAATGAAAGGTTCCTTTTCCACAATAAAATATAACTTACATTTATAATTCAGTATTCTGGAGACACTTTTGGTTTCAGCTCCTGTTATTTATCATCACTTTTTAGCACATTTTCAAGACAACCTTGTTTTTATAGACACAAATGCCGTCACTGATATTAGAATATCTGCCATGAAGCTCACAGATACTTGTGTGGCACTTGTTTTCACAACAAAATGAATCTGAATCGATTTTTGGACTGTAATTTATTTGTTTTGTGCCATCTTACATATCTTATAATTGTATTTTTGAGCCGTTAAAGACTAAAAGTTTAATTGATTTTATTAGTTACCCCTAATACGGTTAAACGTGTGTGTTTGTTGGTTGGATTTCTGGCCAGTGTACTCTGTTAGTTTGACGACAAAATGCACACTGCATCTTAGCTCCTCTATTTTTGTTTTTAACTACAAAACTCGGTCATAATGGACTCATCAGCCATGTTATTGGGCACACATTGTCAGTACCTCGCTGGATCCAGATTCCTCAGAGATTTTGGGCTATAGTAACGTGAAAGCGTCACACAGGTGCTGCAGATTTGTCAGCTGCACATCCAGGATGTAAACCTCCCGTTCCACCAGATTCTAAAGGTGCTTTTATGAACTGAGACCTGATGACTGTGGAGGCCATTTGAGTACAGTGAGCTCCTTGTCATGTTTATGAAACCAGTTTGAGATTATTTGAGTTTGAACTGGGATCAGCATAGTCAACAGCAATAATCAGGTAGGCTGTGGTGTTTAAACAATGCTCAGCTGGTACTAAGTGGTCCAAAGCATGCCTAGAAATTATCCCCCCTCCCCATTATGCCACCATCAGCTGCCTGAACCCATCCATGGTTCAGGCTGCTGGGTCAGTGCTTTCATGTTGTGTACTCCAACCTGCGTCCCTACCATCCAGATATAACAGCAGAAATATAGACTCATCAGACCAGGAATTGGTTTTCCAATAGCCTCAGTTTCCTGTTCTTAGCTGACAGGAGTGGAATCCGCTCTTCTGCAGCTGAAGCCCATCTGCTTCAAGGTTTGGTGTGTTGTGTGTTCAGGTATGCTCTTCTGCATTTTTTACCTTTTACCTTCACCTCAGCTCGAACAGTCTGGCCATTCTACTCAGACATCTGGATCTGGATATTTTCTCTTTTTTGGACCAGAGCAACTACGCCGCATCCAGAGTCTCCTGTTTGAACTTCAGCGTGTTGCCTTGATCACATCTGCCCACATAAATTTGTTTCTTGTAAACTTGTTTGGCTGAAGTGTATATATCACGTTTTAAACTGTAAACCGTGAACAGTAATTTATGCTGGTCATTTACCTGATCATACCTTCTTCAGACTTTTGGACTCCCTGAAACTGAGGCAAAGAGTTTTCAACTATTGATCAGAGGATGATCAGAGGATGATTAAACCAATAAAATTATTCAAGGTCTGGAAAAAACAAAACCTGACACCCGAAGAAGAAAAAACCCTCAAAAAGTGAAAAATATAAAGTCTGTCTGACTGTGATGGTTACCCTTAACCCATCTGTGCCAGCAGTGTCAGACATCAGAGCTCAAGGTGTGTACACGTTGGTTCTTGTCTGTGTGTCTGTGCATATGTGTGTGTGTGTTCCTGTCTAGCTATCTTTGTGAGGACTGAAAATCTGCATTCTACTATACTTGTGAGAATCAACAGTGACTTGTGAGGACACACTCACCGGTCCTCACAAGTTTGAAGGCCTTTTTGAGGCTCAAAATGTGGTTTTAGTGTCAGGGTTACAATTAGGTTTAGGGTAAGGGTCTGGGTTAGGCATTCATTTTTAATAGTTAGGGTTAGGGTAAGGGGCTTCGGAAACCATTATATCAATGAAGGTCCTCACTAAGATAGCTGAACGGG
>NW_005187403.1:10221689-10230835 GCF_000239375.1 Pundamilia nyererei
CTAAGATAGCTGAACGGGCTTGTGTGTGTGTGTGTGTGTGTGTGTGTGTGTGTGTGTGTGTGTGTGTGTGTGTGTGTGTGTGTGTGTGTGTGAGATCACTGCTCTAGGTGGCACGGGTCCTATTTTGTGATCTCTCAGGCTGACATGTCGAGCAGCGGCCGACCTGGGGTGACCAACAAAAGAGCAGGATGTCTAGAACCACCACCACCCCCACCTCTAAAGACACACAAATTCCCCACACAGGAATGTGATGTGACAATAAGGAAACACAATGAAGAGCACAGACAATACAGACAAGCACACACCGTCCCGTCTGCGGGTCAGAATCGGATGAACGCACTGAACAAATGGACGTTTCATTGCACCTGAAGCTGTTTTTGTATATTTAGATCTTTTCCCCTCCTGGACGGACAGACATGAGAGAAACCCGGGATTCTCCATCAGGCGATGAAGCCCAGCTTGTCCTCTGAATGGAAACTGTCTCCATTCATTCACGGAAATAACAACAGCTCATTAAGATAAAGTCAGATTGTGCAGATGAGGGTGACTGATTGGCCACATGAGTGACGGGGGCCCGGGGCCGTCACAGCACCTCCAGAGGGGCGGGGAGGGGCCGACGCCATCTCGGCTAACCTACATGCTCTCGGGCCTGTGACGAAATGTTACAGCGAGAGGCAGCCATTAGCGTCTCCTGCTTTTCCAGCTCAGACACAAACGCTTTAATAATGGTTTACATTCCGGGGTCGCAATCTGTGCCGAAGGTGCCCGTTTGGCGGTGGCGTCGCAGAGGATCTCTCGAGCGGGAGCACTTCTCACATGGCCTGTGGACCATGACTTCAGCCGGTGATGGTGGTGGGCCTGTTTTGGAGTGACCCTCTCTCTCCTCCTCCTCTCCAAGAACAATAACGAGCAGGCTGGAGCAGCAGGGGCTGCATTAGCTGCTGGGTTCAGAGGGCATCCTTTCCAAGGAAGTGGCCTGTTTTTTTTGTCCAATCTGCGCTTCTCCATTCTGGAGCTTGATGCGTCTCAGTCAGGCCTGGATGGGTAATTAAAAAGGCAAGACCTCAAGTTGTGATCATTAGGGGCCAATCCAGAATAGACCCCCCTTTCCGCTATGACTCGTAAGGCTTCCTCATTTCATTGTGCTTCTCTCCTCCCCTTGTGTGTACACGAGGTGGCTTAAACATTGCTCAACCTCCACCCTGGGTCGCACATAAGCCGCAAAACACCTGAAAACACCGCCAGCAAACATAAACTTCACCACAATCAATCCTGTGCCCTTTTTTTCTGCCCTCAATGCTCCTCCTGATGCACATTCTCCATCTGCCGCTGACGCCTTGCACGCTCTACTTGTTACTTTTTATCTGCACTAACACTTCATTTCTCCCACTCTAGCTATTGAAATGTTTCTTTGTCTCCCCTCCACCCACCCACCGCCTCCACTGCCTCTGTCTTCACCCTCCGCTCTTGACTGCTGCTGTTGTGCTGTGTGGCTTTCACCGTCCAGGGCCCTTGAAGTCTCTTTGCGGTCCTCTCATGAGTTTCGTCTCCCCACTCAGACCCCACTTGCCTCTTTCACCGAGACATTAACTCCACTCTTATCCTCTCACGCTCTTATCCAGCGTCCCACGCTCGATATATTTTTTTGAGGCAAATTTATCTTTTTGCATCGTTTTGGGAAAAGTCTTTTATCGCTGTAATCTGTTTTACAAGAAACAGGAGGTACTGTAGGAAGACATCTGCCTTTTTTACCCCCATTTTTTTCCCTTTTAACTGCACTCATTAGTGTGGCTTCTCTAGCGGCCAGACATTCTCATTTTATTTGCCAATCAGACCCAGTCCAAAGAAGTAGAGCTCCTTTTCCTTTTAGCAGCAAAGGAGCCTCTCTTGTTGAAAAGAGTTAAGCCAAGTGCCTTGCTTGAGGGCATTTTAATGCATGACCTCTTTTTACCCTTCATCGTCCACCCACACACACACACACACACACACACACACACACACACACACACACACACACACACACACACACTCAAGAGTCTGACAGTACTCCTCAGGCGCAGACTGTGGTTTTGTTAGATGCAGGACAAACAGAGGGTCAATGCGGCACGCAGAGCGGATCGGGAATGTTTAACTTCTTTATCTCGTTTCATCTTTTAGCCCGTACAAGAATAAGTTTTCGAAGCAGTTCTAGGAATATTTGCAATGTGTTCTTCCTTTGCTTGGTAATCTTTGATCTTCTGTGTGCGGGTGGAGGACAAATCAGCACAATCAGCATGTCTGTGTGACGTTGAATGAGGTGTTTGTCGGCCGGGTGTTTGACTGCACTGGCCTCTGCAGGTCAGTCCTCTCCCTCGGGGCAGGACCTGATACCTGGAAGATTTTATCCACCTCCGTCGTGTGTGTATAGTGCTGCATGTGTGTGTGTGCTTTGAAAGGTGCGTTTTTCTTGATGTCTCCTGGTCAATAGTAGCTTCCTGCCTTCGGGGTCTGAGTGTTGTTTAATAGGCCGGTATGACACAGGGCACCTGTGTTTCCTCCTTCTACCTGCTCCGACACAGAAACAGCCTCTGTTTGGCCACTTTGCTCTGTTTGACTGGCACATTTGTTCCAGCTGCATTAGAGTTAAAGATGGAGGAGATTAGATAACTTCTTGAAATTTGAGAGAGGTGATATCATTTGAAGTCTGCTCAGGTGTTCTGAGGCCTCTTTTCGGGCCTATGAGAGCAAATTGACTTACAGTGAAATTTAGATGATGATTGCAGTAGGTGGTTTGGTCCTCCACCTTGAACTAGACAAAGGTCATAACCACAATATACAGTACTGTGCAAAAATCTTGAGCCACTCCTTCTTTCTTTTTTCTTTCTTTTTTTTTTTTTGAGGAACATGGGAAATGCATGCAGCAAGTTATTGAAATACGTGTAATGGATGCTGACCTGTTGCCACTGATTTTCAGTCCACCCACATGGAAAAGAAATAGTAATAACTTATATGATTTACTCATGAAAGAGGCCACTTTCTCATTACTTTCATACATTGTTTTAGTAAGTATCCAAAACATACAAGTTTCATTTATATAATTTTTCAAGGGATCTTATATCTGTTTTCACTCTTGTATGCTTTTCATACAAGTTTCACACAAGACAGATACAAACTTTATAAGATTTATATATATCTCTTCCATATGGGCAGTTTTTGTCTAATATGGCATACCTCAGCCTGCTTCTTAAGGAGATCATTTTTAGATACTGTTAATACTGCTGTGGATAGTTTTTCAGAACGGCTGCTTCTTCTTTTGTCCTCCACGCTGCACACTATACATAGATATACCAAGTTTTCCGCTAATAGCTCTTTGCGAATCACCTTGTTGATGCATAAAACAATTAAATGGGAACAAATGATGTGTTTGTGCAACAGGCAGATACAATTTAAAATGGGTTACTTGCTATTGTCTGTTGCTCTGTTAAGAGCTTAAGTTAAGAACTTTTTATGCTTGGATGAGTGTTAAGTGGCTTAATGATGATATAAATAAAAACATTCCTCTGAAAATGGTCAGGTGCAAGGATTGGACTGAAAAGAAAATCACGACATCATGAACATGAAATTAGTTTTACTGTTGAAACTACCCCATGATATTGATCCTCAAAGCTGGCCGTAGAAAAAAACTCCTCTCCCTCCCCACAAAATGTACACTTAGAAGATCTGTTACCTTCTTCGTCCCGTCATTGTTATCGCTGGTATTGGGGTTTTGAATAGCGAGGGCTCAGAAATGCTGGATAATAATAATTAGTTTATCAGTAGTAGTGGAAATAACAACAAGAAGGCACAAGTATAGCATCCACATGATACTGGGTTTTTTTTCAATGCAACGTCAGTGGCGAGCCTTCACCACACCCGTGGTATCAGTCAGCCGTTGCAGTGCAGCAGCAGACTGGTTGGACATTTTCTGATCAACTTCACCGGTGATTATATAGAAAACAGGAAAATGAAAGGTGAGTTTAACAACCTCAGTTCATTCATTCAGAGACACACAGTGACGAGTGCAAGAAGCTTCTGACATGGCGTGTGACGTTTCCCTGCTTCTGCATGGGTAACAGTTAGAGAGTCAGCCTGTGAAGTCTATGGAAATGTATGAACTGAGGCAGATCATACATTTCATACAACACAGCTAAATGTTCAATAAGTCCTCCCAAACCACCGCTGTGGTTCCTGTTATATTGGCACGTAAGATTGCTGGATAGTGGTCTGGACTGAGTGAACAGGCTAAATACCTGTACGATGAATCTCACTTCCATTAGCCTTTACTCTACCCTACTGTGGGAAGTAGTTGCTGTATCACAGAGCTGCACAGAACCAACACTACAGCTGCCAACGTCATCACACTCGTACTCATCATTTTCTCGTCACATGCTCTTCTCTTAAATGCATCCATGGGGTTGCACATTTCCCTGTAACACACTTCTGCCCCTTTAGCTCTGTTAAAGAAGGAGAAGTTCAGAATAATCATTCAGAGTAATTAGTGATAAGGTAATGGGTTCACTCACACAATCTGGGTCTAATCAAGGGTCACAAAGAGGTTGACCCGGGCGGGGCCCGCCTGGCAGCGCTGCCATTCACAGTTAAAAACAGCGGCGTGTCCTGCAGCTCATTTGGGTGGACAAACTCTGCCAGCCTACATTATACGTATTCGTCAGGCTGAATTGGTGGGCCAGTATCTCGGGCCCAGAGATAAGTGGAGAACTTTCCAGATGACTGGAGCAGGACAACCCCAGCCCGTCATCCCACTGATTGCCACACACTCCTCTGTTGCCTTTTTGGCAGCAATTTCTGCCGGGCCCCCCTCCATTCTGCCTTTCACTTTGTCCCAGTAATGATAATGGGACACATGCCTTCACCGCCACACACAATGTTATATCACACAAGCACACACTCTCACTCTGTCTGTCCGTCTCTCGCACACACACACTCACGGGCACAGTGTTAGTACGGTTTCTCTGTTAAATGTAGTAAGTCCCTGTCGCCCCATCCTGCCAGCTTTGTCTGCCCTCAGCTGTTCCGGCCCGGTGCCCGTATTGTGCTGCCGGGCTCATTACCAGAAACACTGTGGCCCGAAACCTCCTCACTAATAGGCCCGGGGAGAGACAGAGAGGAGTTATTTCTGTTGTGTCGTCTGTGGAGCAGTTGTAATGTGTGGGGTTTTTTGGCAGCAGGACTGTTAATGTTTAACGCTCGCTGCTGTTATTTCTCTGGCTGGTCCTCAGCTGGCTGGAGAAGCTGAAAAAAAGGGTTTCACTTAAAAGATTTTCCTCATTCCAGCGAGGCACATGAACGCGAACGAGCGTATATGGATGTGTATCATGTCTCTGCATGCTTGAGCAAGGGACTTGCAACCAATGAGCGTCTGGGTGGTTGATGGGCTGTCTGGGGTGGACCAGGCCACTTGGACAACAATGGGATGAAATTCTGGTGTTGTTTAAAGTTTACATAGCAGTGTGTGTGTGTGTGTGTGTGCGTGCGTGTGTGTGTGTGTGTGTGTGTACAGTGGTTTGGCTGGAGGAGCGAGAGGAAGCAGGGGGTGTAAAGGAGTGAGTCAGGAAATGGTGAAATGTGAGGAGATGGAAGACTTGAGGGGGGAAAGAAAAAGAAAGAGGAGCGCATACTGTAAACAGAAACGTGTCAGGGCTGATCTTCATCAGCAGATCCCACTCTGACTGAGGACTTCAGGTGATTGTCTCAGAGAAAACCCTTCATGCAGTCTGATTGAAGAGTTACATAATTAGACTTGAGGGTTTCTTTAAAGATGAATTAGGCCATGAACTGTGCATAAGTTCGTGAACTAAAAAACGACTACAGCGATCGCGGTGGTCTAATGAGAGTAAAGAGCAGCTCAGAAGATCCAACACAGGAGTTCAATCAGGTTCAAGTGCAGGTTTCAAATAAATACTCTGATATTAAGTTACAAATAAAACAACAACAACAAAAAGTTAGATTAAAAAAACCCATTATTATCGCATTTATTTTCATAATAATAATAAAATGAAAATGTATTTATTTTATCGGTCTTATTATTTTTAATATTGTGTTTTTGTTTTGTTTTTTCTAAATTATCAAAAAAATTTAAAAAGAAATGTATTTTTTAAAAAAAGGAAAAAATCGTCCCGACCTCTCGCCATTAATCTCGCGGTAGGTGGAGGTGGTGGTGGCACCAGGTGGGCCGCGGCACCGCCGAACCGTGGCCTCGTTACGGCGGCTCTATAATGAGGCCGCAAAGAGGAAAGAAATAATTGCAAATAAAAGTACATGATGCAGAAAATAAAAAAAGAAATTAGACAGATGCGCGTGTTTTTCGGGATCATTGACTGTGTCCTTTAAAAAATGCTGAGTGGGAAAAAAAAAAGCATTTCAGGTTTTTTTTCTGTTGTTGTTGTTTTTTGGGGGGGGGGGAGGGGGGGTCAGCTCACCGAAATAGCGTCAACGATGACGTCACCAATAATAATAATAATAATAATAATAATAACCGATTTAACGTATCACAATTTCCCTGCTATATTGAGCTCTGGAGAATTGAGAAAGCAAACAGGGGGAAAAGCACATAAATTTGTCATGCTTTAATTAAAATAATTCTTTAGAAATTCATTATGTACATCTGCAATAATATTAATAACAGTATAAGAAAAAATAGTCACAGTTTTTACCAAACATCAGAACATCAGCATGACAACAAACTCAATTTAACTGAAGCAAAAACAAACGTATTTCAAGCCTTGTTGGTTTTTAGTGGCCAAATCATCATCACCCCCTCCCCTCTTAGTGAAACTGCATCACTTCCCCCATAAAGTAATTCTTCATTTACATTATGTACATATTGCTGGACAGATATGTAATTGTCTTTGAGGGGCGTATGGAGGCTTTTCTTCTGTAACTGTGATTTTTTTTCCCCCAACAGTAAAATCAGAATTTACAGTAACAAAAAATAAAATAATAATAATCACAAACTGAATTTGCAGGCAAGCATACAAGTAGATTGAGAATAGAAATTGATTCGTGGTGATAGGATAGGATTCAGTTTTTTCCCTCTTCTTAAAAACAAAGAAAAAAAATAAAGGTTGTAAACAAAGCAGGCATAGTTCAGTACAAAGAAGTTGCATATCCCTTATTCACTGGATCAGTGGAGTCAAGTTGCAGATGTGCCAGGAAAAGAAAAGAAGAAGAAAGAAAACAGTCTTTGGCCGAAACAGCGCTGAATGGATTCATACTGAAAATATGCTCCCGTGGAGTCTGTGGAAACAAGCCCTGGAGGAGGTCGTGGTTAGCAATGTGTAAACGTGCATGAGTCACAGCTACCCTGGGAAACGGTGTCTGTGACTGCAAATAAATACAGGAGCAGGCTTAGGATGACCATGAGAGGACGAGAAGGAGAGAAAAAATGTGTTGCTGGGTCATCAGTAGAAGTCTCGAGTTCACTTCCAGTTTAGAGCTGCGTGTCTCGGTCCACATCAGATCAGCTGATGGTAAGGTCTCCAGTCTTTACCGTGGCGTGGAGGCCCATCAGGACTGAGGCGAGCAGCGAGGACTAGAGGTGGTCGTAGGCGGCTGCAGATGGCGGGCCCGTGCGGGAGGCCGAGCTGTAGTAATAGGGCGAGCCTGCGGGGGGAGACACAGATGGAGCTGGATGATGCTGGTGGTCACAGCTTTGGCTCTGAGTGCTTTGAGGCTGAAGGCCCATCGCGACCTGCACGTAATGAGGGACCCGGAAACCCTAAAAGCACGAGTGATGCTGGGGTATGTTTCAAACAAGGTGCAGTGCAGGAAATCAGCCATCAAACCTCCACCTCTGTGTCAAATAATAAAATCTGGTGATGAGATGAGAATACAAAGCGAGTTTCTCCAGCAATTAGACTACAAGATGCCTGCCTGCACTCCACAAAACTGCAGTAACAATACAACAATACTGCACACACTGCTGTCTTTGAGGTAAAAATGAATACATTTCAAGCTACTGTACATTTCAGTGTCGAGAAATGGAAATGTTAAAGGTTTAGATGACTTTTTGCTCATTAGTTAATGAAAAGTTGTTTTACCAGTTGTCTGATGTTATATTGTTTTGTCTGCAGCCCAGATGTGGCTTTTAATACAGCAAAATTTTTACCAAGATAAATGAATATGTTAAAGAAAGGTAGGGGGGTCAAAAAGTGCATTAGGTGTCACGCGCGCCACTTCCTGGTAGGCCGTCTATTAAATTCTAGTCAGAGTGAAATGTTTCTGAATCATAAGGTCAGAGAGAAAATTCTCGTAAACCGTTTGTGAATTCTGGAGAAGCTCCGCAGGGGACACGTTCGCCGCCTTAGTAACAAATATTCACGGGGTTAGGCTTACGTGTGCTCAGTTACTCACCCAGCAAGCTGGAGTTGGTGAACCTCCAGGCTTCGCTGTACGAGGTGTAGGGCGAGTGGCTGTAGGACTGACCCGAGTAGTCTGCACCTGCTGCAGAGAAGGAAAAGAACATTTTAAAAATAAAGTTGAGCAAACAATCCAAACAGTCCAAGCTGAAACACGCGAGGAGACGTTTTTTATTAAAATGCAAAGCTGGAGCATTGCAAGGAGCTCGGCAGGTTGTTTGTCTGAGTGCCAGCATCTGTTCAGCCTTAGCTCATAATTCACCGACAGTTAGTGCGGCCTGTAAACCATTAATCTGTGGTGCAGGTGGATGGCTGAGGGTAAAATCCCTCGGCCCAGTGGTGCGTGCACACAGCTAGCCTTTACGCCCTCTTTCTCCAGCGCTTAGGCCCCTTCCATCGTTCAGCCTCTGCCCTCTGAAATGCCCTCCTCCTCTCTCCATCCTGCACTTCCTGTCTGGCAACTCCTCTTTCTTTCATTTTTCTTTTCTTCTTCTTCTTCTTTTTTTTTTTAAAACATTCCAATATCTAATTGGTAATTATGTTGGCTGGAATGAATCCCTGAGCTCCCCACCTCCTCCTCCTTTTCTGCCCCCCCCTTACTCGGTAATTGTGTATCAACGCTTCCTCACAGCGAGCCCACCAGAAAAAATAATAAATCAGACCCTCTCATTTCGCGCTTCGGAGGGCAGACTTCAAATAAAAAAAAAAAGGCAGATCGCACACATACATGCACATACACTCTCTCTCTCT
>NW_005187403.1:10230961-10235934 GCF_000239375.1 Pundamilia nyererei
GTTAAAAAAAACAACAAAAAAACCTTCTACTCTTCCCAGCTTTACGCCCCATCCACCCACAACCATTGCATCTCCCTCCTGGGCCCCCTGGTTCCCATGGCGATGTGTGGTAAGAGGTGTCTGGGTGAGGGGGTGTGGGCAGCAGGGTGGAACCCCAGCCAGTTCCCTGTACCCCTCCCCATCGGGCTCACGTGCACCCCTGCGCTCGTTCACCCTGGCAAGACTACTCATTAACTCAGCCCGTCTCCTGGTTAATCTACAAGCCGCCATCCTGCCCTGCTCCTTCTTTCTGTTTCCTTTCCTTCCTCCTCTTTCTCTCTCTTGCTTTCTACTTGTCTTTCCATTTTTCCATTTTTAAAACAAAAACGTATTCCTTCGGGTCAGCTCCTTACCTGCTACCATTCCCGTGATTGCAGAGGAAGAGTATCCCGTCTGAGCAGGGGAGGGGATGTGAGGTGGGTAGCCAGGGAGGGTGGAGCTCACCATGTCGCGCCCTGAAAGCACACAAAAAAGCCGCACATCTTTAACACCGAGGTGGATGTTTAGATTGGTGTTTTGTGCTGGACAAAAGTGTAAGATGCAAAGACTGAATTGAAGCTGAAACGATAGGATCAGTTTATCATTTAACTTTCTGCAGCATTCAAATGCCGAAAAATAAACGAATGAGCAAAAAGTAAACAGAGATGAGATGGATGGCTGCGTTACCTGAGATGACAGACTGACTGCTGAATTGACCATACACTGGTGCATGATGGGAGAATGAGTTGAAGGCGTTGGGGAAATGGTTGGAACTGCTGCTGCCGCTGCAGCTGCTGCCGCTGACAGAAATGGGTTTCTGCAGCGCGTGCAGCTCCACAAAAGCCAGGTTACAGGCTGCCATGTTTGGGGAGGGGGTTGTGCTGGTCACTTCTGGGGACATTTCCTGTTTTAGACAAAGTGGCAGGGTCTGTACGGGCTCTGAGGTGGCGAGAGCCAGTGTGCAGCGCGTGGGTAAGGAAATAAAAAAACAAAACAAAGCAAAAACAAATGGTGAACATGGGTGGAAGTGAAAAAAGAAAAAACACGCAGGACTAAAAGAACTGTGTGAAATGCCAAAACTGAACAAAGAGTGAGCGGCAGCATGTGGAGGGTTCTGGGCCCTGTGGTTAATGGAGGTCAAAGAGCATAATCCAGCATTAAGAGTCTCACCAGTCACCATGGTGTAGCTCTGGTGTGCCGACAGATTTCGTCCAATGGCAGAGCTGGATGATGAGAGGCTGGTCTTGGCTTCGTCTAGGCTACCGTTGATGAGGGACAGCGGGTACAGAGTCTGAGGATGATAAAGGCTGCTGTTACAAGTGCACAAGTAAAAAAATGAAATGAGGCTTTTCAGTCCAAACGGTCGGTACCTGCTCGGTTTTGCTGTTTGCTGCTGATCCGAAAGAATCCGGAGGATAGTGATGACGATCGAAGCCGCAGTCCAGATGTTGCGAGGCTGTGGGGAAGTGTTCCACTCTCATCTGTTTCCTCGGGATGCCTCCGCTGCCCTGAGAGTCCACGCTGTGCCGACAGCTCTCCTGATCACCTGTGAGAGGCAACGAGGAAGATAGAGGAGGAGGAAAGCTTCGTGTTAAACTGGCAAACAGTAATTTTATCCTGAAGGTCTTTAAATGTCCTCTGAGAAGATTTTGGGCCCTTCAATTATTTGAAAACTAAAGAGCTAAAGAGCTTGTCTCTTTGGCACAGTTCCTAAGTGGCTCTAATCTTAATTAACTGGTTTGTAGTTCTTTGTGGCCATCTGCGTCCCTCAGAGCTCCATCCCAAGTCTGCGCTCTCTTACTACTTCTTTGAATTTATTAGAAATCACAACATTAAAAAAACTAAAGCAGGCCATAAATCACCGCTAACAAATGATTACACTGATATCAACGACTTGATTGCCTGCGCCCCTGACAGACGTCAGCTTTTTAGTTATTGGAGGAAAAACTGAGATCTGTCTAAATGCTGAAGAACAGGACAGAAGCTGCTGTGTCACAGTGATTGGTGTTAAGCGTGCCCTGTCGTGCACAGGACCTTGCAAACCTTAATAAAGTAAAGCTGAATTTCCGTTCGAGGGACAACTTTTGGCCTGTTTTACCCTTGCAACAGGAAAGTGTTCTTACAGGAAACAAGGTCAGATTAATGATTAAATAAAGCAGCTGGGAGAGCCATACTTGTTTTCATCTTTAAAAGTTTTAGAGTGCATGCCTGCAGAAGACCTAGAAACAAGTTTTTCCAGCCATATTTGCCTTTGTTTTCTCAGTATTGTTAAGGATAGTGGGCAGTAACCCAGTATTTCTTATGAATAAGCTTCAGATTGCGGTGTTTTGTTTGCTAGATTGATTTCTTACTGTCATCGTGGCTCCTTTTGCCTTCGCCGTTGGGTTGAGGAATACCCAGCAAGCCACTGATGGAGTAAGTTGAACCCAGAGAGTCCGACTGCGGGGATTCTGGAGGGGTGACCGCAGAACTGGGGACTGAGAGCGAGAGAAAGAGAGAACAACAAAGACAGATCTGAGACAACGATACTGCGCAGCTCTTTGCTGCTGATGTGACGAGAGGCCCGAGTTTAATCTCGCAGAGCAATGTATTTAATCCTAATCCTTTCCTGCATCCCTTGTTGTCGTGCATGTGTTCATAAGTGGTGCAGACTTACTCAAAGTTTGCCCTGGACTCAGGCCTTTTCCATCCAGAGGAAGGTTAAACGGCTGCTGGACCTTCGTTCGGATTATTCTGGAACAAAAACAACAATTTTTAATGGATTAAAGCATTCCCACTAATTATACCACACACACACACACAAAGGCAAAACAAAGGCAGCACACTCAGTCTCAGCCATTCAGCTCAGCCAGTCACAGCTAAATGCTGCTTAACCACCTGAACCCCGGCTTACACGATTTCATTCATAATTCAGTTTGGCACCTGTTAATGGAGCTCACGCTGGGCACTGTGTCACTGTCACACACTCCCTCCGCCAGCAGCCGGTCTCTGATTTCCCAGGCGAACATGGTGGGATTCTGCCTCTTGTACTCAGCGATCTTCTCCACAACCTTAGGAGTGGCCACTTTGGGCTTGGAGCCGCCAATCACACCGGGCTTGATGCTGCCTGTTTCATAGTAGCTGGAAGGGAAAGATGATTTTGTAAGTGGAAAGTTTAGACAGGACATAAAAGTGCTCCTGATGATTAAGCAACCTCTCAGCTCTCGAGACTCTCATTAACAGGAACAATTAACAGGAAGTTGAGGACTCACCGTCCCAGGATCTTGCTGACGCAGCCGTGGCTGACTCGAAGCTGCCGGGAGATGTCACAAGGCCGAACCCCCTGATGGGCCATGTCCACAATGCGTTGCCGGATCACCTCCGGAAGCGGGCGTCCATTAACAAACATTCCACCTAGTTGGTTAAGACCCCCATGACCTGGGGGAGGAGGGGGGATGAACACTTATAAATGTCATGGAACTCACGTGCACCTGTCTGCACACACGCACACATGCATGTTGATTCAATCACAGCTGCTGATTCACACATCATTTATCCAGGTTAACTCTATAAAAGCTGTTTGCATGGAAAGAAATGATCTAAAAGTTCACACACACAGATTTTACAGATTCATACCAGAACTTTACTCAGTGTTTTAATCTATTTATATTTTATTTAAAATATAACATAAAAATAATTAAAAGAAATAAAAAAATACTAATGATTACATATTAGTGCTATATTTTGCAGAACCGGGCATATTTAATTTATCTAAAGTAAACAGAATTTATCCCTAAAGCAAGACTGATGTTTTAGATTTAGATAATAAACAAGATGGCAGTGAGTCGTGGAGGTTAGTGAGACCTTTTGATACTTGGATGTGGTTAGCGTCAGTCTTTTCTGGAAGCTTTTTGTGTGTTTAAAAGTTTTATAAATAGGAAAAAAGCTGATATTGATCAAAACTTCAGTTATTTTGGGTGTGAAATTGCTTTTGTGTTTAACACTGGCAACAAACAGAAATGCGCATTCTGGAAAAACTAATGGTTCTTTGATGATCCCACTGGCTAATCGCCTCCTTATAAATAACACCTTCAGGCTTTTCTCCTCACAGTTCCCATTTATAGGCCGCTAATTTGAGGCTCAGTTGGCTTCAGTGACAGTGACTAATGTTATTTTACATTTCAGGAGAACATGTCACTCAGTGAAGGGGCGAGGTGGAGGGGGGTGGGGGTGGGGTAACATTTTAAACTGTGAAGTTCAAGTAAAAAAAAGAAAAAAAATCGGATTGTCTATACTCAGTTTTTATTATTTTTTGCGTTTCCAGCCTGTTTTTGAGAAGCATCTGTTCACATGAATTATTAAAGTTCAATATCTGTTCTCTGGCACATATAAAAAATATGTATATGTATTTTTTACACTACAGAAATGTGACGTTCTACAATAACGTGATTTCTTTTTCCATTTTTAATGCACATGAAGCTGATTTTCTGCGCGCATTTACTACAAATTAGGCACAAAGTGCTCCTCTGCTTCGCCCCGGCATATCCTCCATGTCTTCTCTAAAGGCTTGCACGGTGGTGACTCTGCAAGAACACCATTGCTTTTAATTTAACCCCATTGAGTCGCTCGTTTCTCTCAGCCTTTTCTCTTTTTTCCCCCAGCTTTCATTTCCACATCAAACAGCGGCCGGACGAGGCCGAGGCATGGAGGGAGGGCAGCCTCTATTAACGCTGCCAGCCGAGTGTGGAAAAAAATCTCCCTGCCAAGCTTCATCAACCTGCAGGATATTAAAGCGGAGCGGCCCCGAGGCGGACAGGGGGGTAGTGCGTGAACGCGCACGGCGCACTGACACCACGCACACACAGAAAAACAAAGCATGGGTTAATAGATAGATAGATAGATAGATAGATAGATAGATAGATAGATAGATAGATAGATAGATAGATAGATAGATAGATAGATAGATAGATAGATAG
>NW_005187403.1:10235954-10247891 GCF_000239375.1 Pundamilia nyererei
TAGATAGATAGATAGATAGATAGATAGATAGATAGATAGATAGATAGATAGATAGATAGATAGATAGATAGATAGATAGATAGATAGATAGATAATCCACGGTCTTCATAGAAGAACACATCTCAGTATTTACCTCTCCCGGTGTTACTGGACATATCCCTGAGTTTGTGCTTGTTGCTCCACCAGCTGAACGTGACGCTCTCCTCCTCCACGCCGACCCGGTTAAAGTGTGTTTATACTCCTACCCCTGCCTGGTCTGGCATGAGTGTTCTCCCACCAACTTCGAGCTGCAGGACATCAAGGTGTTTGTGAAACTGGCTGTTGGTCATATCTGTGCGGCCTCTGAACTCCTACTAAACAAACGTTTCCTCCCTGCGCGTTCATCTCACACCGTTAGGTCTACCTGTGGCCCACCTGCTTGTGCTAGTGGGCTACGGTGTGATGATTGAACAGTCTGCAGGAGATTTAGGCCATAATCTTCATGGCATTATAAAGACTGTGTTTGATTTGTCTTATTATAGCGATGATTTGTTTATTATAGCGATACATTTATGCATATTCAGTCAGTACCGAATGAAAGCCGAGGTAAACATCATGGCAGCAGTCTCTACGAGACATGGAGCTGAAATGACAGGACTTCACGTTGGATGTGTTAAAGTGAGAGGCCAGCTAGAGAGATGAAAAATAACAATGTGTTATCATTCCTCGGTTTAAGGACACGCAGGTCTGTATAATGATTAGATCCATTGTAGACGCGGTGGCTGGCAGTTGTTTTTGGCTGTGTGTGTGTGTGTGTGTGTCTTGTCTACAGGCTTCATCTGTTCAGCTGCTGTACACTGAAGGACTTTTCAGCTCTGGGAAATTCTCACGAAAATGAGCAAAAACATCAAGTGGTAATTTATGAGTAACGAGGGAAGAAAGAAAAAAAAAGAAACGATATGACGCCCGTCCTAAAAAAGCAGGTAAGCAGAAGTGGATCAAAAGTCAATAAAGCCGCTGCTGGTTTCTCTAAATGTTCAAAATGTTGTCATGACCTGCTGGGAGGCAGTTTTAAATGACGGACAGGACACCTGGACGGCCTGATTCAGTTCAGTTTACCTGCAATAACTTTAACATCGCAGGTACTAATAATCCATACAGCGCATGCCCAGGTCTAATTTACCTGATACTAATTCATTTATTATTAACTGAAACACACTTTTAATCTCGCTGAACAAACCAATGACAGTTATCTACTTTTTTTGGTAAGTACTTACTTTATTTGACTTTATTTGACTTATTTTTGTTAGCAATTAGAAACATGTAATATTTTGAAACCTGAAACATGTGTGATAGTCTTAAAAAATTATCGAACTTCTAGATGATTATTAATAATGGAAATTGGAGGTAGCTGGTGAAGAAAAATTTAAAAGCATTTAAACTAATATGACATGAATCAAGTGTGTTTTATTTAATTTACTTCGATCAGGCCAAATAAAGAGCCGGTACACAGATGATCCACGGCGGGCTAACTTTTACGTTTGGACGTGAATGTATCATGGCTAAAACTGTGTAATTATTAATTTAATAAGCTGCCCGCTGTTATCGATCGCTTGTATTAACGACGGTTATAAATGTTCAGTGTAAAACGTGATTTCCAGCAGAAATTGAAGGCCTCGCTGTTTTGCTCACAATTCCAAATTTAGCATAAAAACAAGACAGTTTGCGTTAATGAATGTATCATTGACTGTGATGGGGTGCTTTTTATTTTAGGAGGAACAATTTATTTATTTATTTTAAGAAATCAATGCACTTTGGAAAATTAATAAGAATTATTCATCTGTTTTTGCGCGAGGACCCGTGCCTATAAGGTCACTCGAATTATGTCACTTAAAGACACAAAACAGACACACTCTTTGTTTTTTTCTGCGCACATTTTTCAACTTTAATTAAATTCTTTAGATAACGTCTTGTTAAACAGCGTTTAACCCTGAGCTCTGTCTCGCAGCATTTTGCCCGGTGATTTCTCTCCGTGTTGTCAGGATTGTCTAACGTTCTCATTCAGACATGACAGATCACACAGAAAACATGTTCACTTTAGAAGAGGGCTTACCTTTCCACGCAGGAGCTCGAAATAACAGCAATAATCATAAAAAAATGTTCCACAGCAAATATTCTGATATTATCCAAACGATCTCTGGTGGTGTGCGTCCGAGCCGCGTTGGAGGAAGATGGACCGCTGTTGTGCTGCGTTGTGTTGCGTCGTGTGTGCGCAGTCGGCACTGACTCAGGTTTTATCCAGCAGGGCTGCGCAGAGGATGGAGCACTGCAGCCATTGGACGAGGAGGATGGAGGAGGTGTGTTTTGGGTTGGTTTTGGGGTTTTTTGGTTTTTTTTGAGGAGGAGAGGGGGAAAAGTGGGACAGGATGACTGACCGCGGGCTCTGATGGCATCACACCCCCTGAGTGACTGTACGGAAACACTTGTCAGGAGGCGGCTTGTTTCTATTCACCTCCAGCGACAGCCCGCTTTGATTAGATGGTGAACCGGCGTGTGACACCGGGCCCGACTTCCACACGATTTGCTGCGATGCTACCCTGACAGGCGACTCTGGAGGATCCCACTGAGTCCCACTGAAAAATGTTTTGCAAAACTTTTTTTTTTTTAACTGAACAAAGAGCAGAAAATGAAAGGTGGAAAATACTCTCAGGTCAGCAGGAGAGACTCTTATGTCCAAATTAAATTGGGGGAAACAAATTAATCTTCGCAACCAATGAGGAATCACGTTATTTATATAAATATAGTTTAACCAAAAAATAAAAGTAACAACAATTCAAATAATTAGTCTTTACCTAAATAAAATACTCCGCGAATAATAAATAAATAGATAATAAATAAAAACACGAAAATTAAATTAACCTCTGGTCCTACAATCTTTTTGTTGTACTTCCTCTATATCTTATTTTTAAATGTTGCTCTCTTCCTTCATATTTAACAACAAAAATTAGTCTGCATGTCTTTAAAAAACGATACAAGGTAAACCTTTTACTGGTTGCATACAGCATTAGAATAAAAACAAAAAAACAACTAAATATGACGAGAAAAAATAAAAAAGTTTTTGGCTCACACAGGAGACAGAGGGGCTTCTGAAATAAGCTGCAAGACACTAAAGGGTTTTTTTTGCATTTGAGCTTTTTCCAGCTTTTATGTAAAGAACGCATCCGTGCTTCAGTGTGTCCACGTAGTGGTTTTGTGTAGTTAAAAAAAAAGTAGTTCTTGGTTTGACTTTCTGCACCGTACTTGCAGCAGGCCCCTGCGTGTGCGTGATGTGACAGCAGGGTGTCAGGATCCCGGTGAGTTTAAGACGCTGTTAAACGTTGTTCTCATGAGCCTGTAAAACAAACACAACACCTCTAATAACAGACACCAATGGCACCGTGTCGTCTGTCTCAAATTCAAGTGGCTTTACTCGGCCATATGGACTTAAAAGAATACGATCTGGGAAATAAAGAAAGAAAGAATCAACTTTGCGCTCTGGATATCGTTCATTCGTCGTCTTTGAAAAGCTCTGCCACTGCACATGGTCAGGTCAGAGCCGTTGCTGGACAAAGGGTCGAGTGTTTTAAAATAAACACAAACGCCAGCACATTAAAGGAATCGTAGTATTAGCTGGAAGCAGAAACAGTCCTCTGTAAAGTGATCGGAGCGCAGAGAAAATGACAAGTGCCTGAAGGGAGAGGTGGCAGAGAAGAGAGGGAGAGAGGGACAGAGAGGTTACCGAGAGTTTAACAAGGGATTAAAACTCAACGATTGGTATCTATCGCGATCATACTCTGAATTAAAATAGCCTTTAATTATACGACTCCATTTGCCAAGGGGCGAAATTCATACACGCCCCAAAATCCACCGGCCTCTCCGAACGCAGGAAGACCGACAAGAAGAAGTTACTGTTAAATATGTCAAAAGTTTCTTAACCTTAATTTTTCCCCAGCTGGAGAATGTCAAAGTTGAGGCTGTAAGATATCATTAAAAAGCATAAAAACACAAAAAGGTTTGCGTTTTATTTGAAAACATAAATTACTGAAAAACATAAATTCGCACGGAAGATGTAAGAGGAGAGAAATGAATGCCATGGTCCGAGATTTACAATCCAAATGTTTTCTCTTAAACTATAAATTCAGTTTGAATTATTGTGCATTTAGGTATAAAAATATTATAGAAAAAATAGAATATACTTTATTGTACAAGAAGAAGATTTGGCTTTACTTTATAAACAGCTCATCATAAGGTTGTATTTGTGTAATTAACGTACTAAATCCAGTGTGTTTACAAGATAAAACAAGATCACTGCTAAAACTCTATTTACACGCAGACTGGCGCATTAGGCTGGATTTACTGTGTTCATTTTGAATAAGTGTTATAACTGCAAGGCTATCCAAATGCAATCCTCGC
Source organism: Pundamilia nyererei (assembly GCF_000239375.1). NCBI lineage: Eukaryota > Metazoa > Chordata > Actinopteri > Cichliformes > Cichlidae > Pundamilia > Pundamilia nyererei. The sequence goes on from NW_005187403.1 coordinate 10,240,386, forward strand.
CAGACAAGATGTGCACTTGTATGAACATCACTCCTCATATATCCCCAAAGTGAACAAATGTTAAATCGTTCCTCATAAAGACTCGCTAAAGGCTTGTTGGCAGACTTTTAAGCCACTCTCTGCTTCCTCGTTCAGTTTTCATGTCTTTGGAACTCATCGTCTTCCCTCTTGATTGCTCTGCCGGCCAATTTAGAAAAAGTGCACTTATTTACCCTGAGCGATAACTGTGGGAAGTCTCTGAAACGTGCAGAAAATGTTCAGTGGGACACACGCAAGGGGGGGAGGGGGGGGAGAGAGAGAGAGAGAGAGAGAAACTCAAGAGCAGCTCGGTCTGTTTGGGTTAAAAATTAAAAGGCGCACTCAGGACAAAAGAAAAAATCCACTTATAGGACTATTTTATTTTTCTCCGGGTGTGTCGTGTTTGTTGTGTATCTCCGGACTGATTTCCCCGAGCAAAGTGTGTGTCCCTGTAAGAAACCTGTGACCTGCGGCTACAGGTGGCAACAAAAGTTGGGGGTAAAAGGTCAGCCAGAGCGAGCATTTCCGACTCCAGAGATAGGAAATCATCCTCAACTATCCTCTTTATATTTCCTTTATATCCTAGAGTTTGTGAAGAAAATTGGACCTGGAAACGATCTCCAGGTTATTCAGGTGATAAACCTGGTCTCAAAGCTAAAATATGTCATGAAAAGGAGGGTGGGTGGGTAGCACGGGATAAATCAGGTGTGCAAGGAGCCGCCGAACGCCAAGGACGCACAGTCCGCCTGGGCACGAGCTCGATTTCGTCATTTCGTCAAAACACACACGCACGCGCGCGCACACACAACAAAGTTTCCACAAATATTTAACAGCTCAGACTCTCTCACTCAGATTAAGCAGAAGTGTGCGGGTGTCCGTCTCATTGTGCACGCGCCGAGAAATCGCCTTCTGTGCTTCTGCGCGCTCCCGTAAAGATAAATGGGAGAGGAAGAAAAAAAAAACATCCACTTAATGACAACTTTAATAAATCTAAGCCCGGTGGGCGCTTGTCTCTTTGTGGTCAGCGAGTCGAGATGAGCCACATAATTAGGCCATAATAGCTGGAGAAACATCTCAGTATTGATGATCCCATTAGGGCAACGATTTTAGCGCACAACTTCTAAAACATACATTTTCTATCCTAATCTTATCTACAAGGGGCTTCTCACACTGACAAACACACTGAGGAAAATATAACTGCTGCTTACATATCAAGTATTTCTGTTATAATGAACGTTTATTCACTCAAATTCGGACTTGGTGGCTTGTTCTGTTAAGATGAAGCTCCTCGGGTGTGTCACTGGGGCCATGAGAGGGTTCATAGAAGTACACATTCATTGGGGGGAGTTTGATTCACACTTTGCCCACAAAGCTCCAGACATGTGAACCTTAGTGATCTACAGTGTAGCGTATATGTTACCATATGGCATCCAGACATGTTTAGGTGTCAAGCCTTCCTTCCTTGCTGTTACTCTCGTGATGCATGTGTTGCCAGCAGCTTTTCAGTGCCTCCTCTCTCTCTCTCCAACCAGCCTTTACCATCTGTTGTAGCTCCCCTCCATTCTGTCCCTTCATCTTTTTCTTCCCATCTTCCTGTGTTTTGTGCACTGTCCACCCTCCCTCCAGCTTTGTCTGTCTTAGTTCATCCCTGTCCATTGTTCTCCCTTGTTCCTCCCCATTTCCGCTTTGCTGTTACCCTCTGACCTCACCCCCTTCCACCCTGCTGACCCCCTCCATCACCACCACCTCCGCCGCCATCACCCCACACAACTTGGGACCCCAAATCTTCTTGTTCTTCTCTTCACTGATTCCCCTTTTAAGTTTCTTTCGGAGGGCTAATAACTGTTGCCAGCAAGCTCCACACAAAATCCCAGCATGATTGCTATTGTGAGACGTACAATGGCGTGCTGGCAGTAATAGCCATTAGCAGCAGAGGGGCTTGGCTCGGACGTAATGTTGAGCTGTGTTTAGCCCACATGCAACTTGGACCGGTGATCAGATAGAAACTTTCACTTTCATGACCGATCACCATCAAGTTTTTAATTTCCTCTGAGTCTTTTTCTCCAGTATTTTTCTTTCTTCCCCCCCTAAAACAACATAAAAGTGGAGGAACTTATTAAAACGTGCAGTTATTTCCTTAATAATTTACACAAAGCAGGAGGGTGGGTGATACAGGCCACAAACTGACAACAGCACTCTCTGGGTAAAAGAAGGAGACTTTGATCAGAGCAGCTGGTGGACCTTGTCTTCATACCTGTCACTCAGAAGAGATTACCAAGGAGACGTGCATCACAAAGCTTGCAATTGGCTGCAACAGTTGAAGGGGTGTGGAGCCGAGTGTCCTCAGGGGAACTCAGGTGCTCTCCTTGCAAGAAAAAAAGAGTGAGACCGCAGAGCTGATCGTACATAAAGTAAAAGAGCCTCATTATCCTCGGAGTGGTATGTAGCCATAATGCAGAAAATATCAAAGAATGTGAAGCAAATGAAAAAATAAAGAAAAACAGAGCACTTTGTGTCATCCTCTGGATTAGTGCCTTATTACTTCCTGCTTCTGATGAACTTGCTGAAGAGATGTGACAACAGGAACACAGCACATTGTGTTCCAGCATAAGTTCTTCTCACTTAAGAGAAGAACTTATGCTGTGCAAAACTGCCAAGGAGAAAAAGTTAGTTTCCTAGTTTCCTTTTTAACCCAATAGTATCGCTGTGAAGTGTCCTTGGAGAGTGATTTTATAGCTCCAGTTAAGTTGCTAGGTTTCGACAAATACAACCTGCCTGTCACGAATGAATTACAAAGGAGTGTTATACGGGATGTTTAAGGTTACCATTTGTGTGTGGATTTGAAGCAGACACGATGTTGCCTCTCAGCATGAATTGTATTAACTTTGGCAATCTGCTCTCCACATTCGTGCAGCACCGTCCATCACGGTGTCAGTTTCAGATTCTTCCAGCCTCAGCTGAGTTTCATGTTCATGGCTGATTAGGAAATGCTAGCATGTTACCAAGCTAAACTAAAAATGATGCACATGGTGAACAGGATCGTAGCTGTATACTGTGAGCATGCCTTAGACTCATGGATGCTGCACGTAAGAGCAGCTGCACAGGGTATCTGGACAAGCCTAGTCATCCTGGTTTTGTTAAACTGGAACTTAAACATATCTGGATAGCCAGCTTGGTCGTCTAGGATCATTTTTATTAATTATGACATTAAGGGCTGTGCATATTTTCACCAGTAACAAAATGTGCTCAGAAGAAAACCTAAAAGCAATGTTTACTAGGGTACAAAAAAAATGCTGAACAGGACAAAATTGCACCTATCTGTCACCAAAGCAAACACTTCCTTTATTATATACAATTTCATGGGCAAATTTAATAAAATAAAAAAAAAGTTTACCTCTCTACTGTTATCCTAAAGGGAAAACTGATGTTTTTTTAACTAGGCTGTAAACATAATTATGTTTTCATTTAGCATGGGAGTCCATAGGGACTTGGATTTGTAGCCAACCTCAAGCAATCACTGGAGAAATGTTTAAATACTCACTAATTTAATGAGTCACAAATGTTTTAAATCCCTTTTGTCCATCGAGATGTGGCACAGGAATGATTCAATTCAATTCAATTCAATTCAATTCAATTCAATTCAATTCAATTCAATTCAATTCAATTCAATTCAATTCAATTAATATAGTGCCAGTTCACAACAACAGTCACCACAAGGCGCTTTATATTGTAAGGTAAAGACCCTACAGTAATAGCAAGAAACCCAACAATCACATGACACCCAGTGACCAAGCACTTGGCAACAGTAGGAAGGAAAAACTCTGTTTTAACAGGAAGAAGGCTCCCACTGGTTGGTCTGTGTTGGGTGTGATAAAGGACAAAGGACACTGTAGAGTACACATAACACCAAACCACCTCACCTAAAAAGAAGTAGATCCATATATAAATTGTGACATTATTTAGCAATTTAGCTGCTTTGCTACTTTAGGTCGGCTGATTATGCCTTATAAGTTTGGCATATTGAACAGAGCGTGAGCAGCTAAAATAAGAGGTTTAAGTGTGCTGTCAGTGCAGGCAGACAGAAATCCCACGCAGCATGATGGCTTAATGGTAAACAGGTTCAGCAGGACATAAAAATTACTGTAGACATGGGGCAAAGTGGGATATCCATCCTGCAGTATCCTGGCATCTCTGATTTTGGTATATTACCTGTTGTCAGCTGCCAATAAAGTGAAAGAAAAGTGAATGTCATAATACTAACAGGCATTAAGAGAGACAGACTGTATGCCTGTAGATTTACAGCGGCGATGTCCAAATGATGCGTTGTGTTTGACTATTATGAATAGCCCAGGGTAATAGCAATGTAATTAGGCCTTTACTGTCGTGTAATTCTCTGTCAAGCACACTGTCGATATCTTGGTTGATGAGGTTGAAAGTGAGATTGGAATCCAGTGACCCAGGCCAGCTGCTGTAATAACGGTGCACGCGCACACATGCACGCACACATGCACGTACACGCACACCCATACACGGCGCTTGTAATGCAGTGTTGATGCTGTGATATTTGCTTTTGTCCCTGTGTTGATCTAAGCTGACATTATGCTGTATGGCAATGATCGCTGTTTGTCTGAGTGTTACATTTGTCATCTGTGGGAGGGCAAACGAGGGATCAGGGGGACTGGAGAGCCAAGTGAGGGGGAACTTGGGGAGGAGGGGGGGCTTGGTAGGTGTACGAGGGTGGGGGAAACAGAGGGACGGATATGAGGGTGGGACAGCGGCGGTGCGTGAGCTTATCTTTTGTGTGTCAGTTGCGGATCTGCTGGTGTGGAAGCGGATCTTTTCCCTCAGTGACTCTATTAATTTACCTCATTTATCTTAACCACCTCCCCCTCCCCCCAATAAATACTGGAGACCTCAGAGTGCGCGCGTGAGAGTGTGTGCGTGCATGAAAAACCCTACATCTGGATATGTGTGTGTGTGTGTGATGGAATAAAACCACAGCAGCTCCCCTTTCTATTCCCAGAGGACAAATCCGTGGCGGAAAAACTCATTTTCCTGCAAATAGTTTGTCAGCCAAGCTAGGAGGAGTGATAAATTATCACAGACGTTAGGTGAAGGAGGACGACAGGAAGAGGGAAGCCCCCTCTCTCTCTCTTTCTCTCTCTCTCATCTCTCTCTTTTATCCAAACAGCTACTTCCTCTATTTCATCCCATCATTTCTATTTACCTCTGATTTCCCTCATGCTGCATCTCAGCTCTGATTACAACAGGATGCATGCCTTTCATGTTCATATATACACACTCGATCATGAACACAAACAAACACACATAGCTTTCCAGTCCAAGTTGGAATTGGGAAAATGTGGCTGCCCCTACAACTCAAGTGTGACTCCCCATTCCAAATGATAAATTGATGGCCAGAAAAATGGATTTGTTTTCAACTGGTAACACATCAAAGAAATAATAATTCTGTGTGGGGGAGAGTGGCGGGATGATGAATGGGGGTGGACAGCTGGATCACAGTAGAGCAATGGAGTGAGTGAAAGCGAGGGAGAGAGAGAGAGAGAAGAGAAACAGAGAGATGAAGTGGCACGGTGTGAGTAAGAAAGTGCAAAATCAACAAGCAAAAAAAGAAAAGGTTTTATATGTTTTGTAATAAGCTAACTTTGTGACATGAGATCATTTGACCTAGACAGCACACCCATACCTGAATACTGGACACTTCATATCAGGATTGTGCCGCTAACAGGCTTCAGTCTCCTCCTGGGAACAATTCCCAAGAAAAATGCATTCTCTGTCAAAAGTGTATTAGCGGGGCTGCTCACTGATGTTGTGAGAGAAGTTTGTCTCTCAGTCACAGCTCTGATTCATCCCACAGGTGCTGGATGAAAAGGTGGGTGGGGGCGACTCCCTACCTGACTTTGCAGTGTAGGAGTTCTCAAAATGCTGCCAAAAATTGGATGATACAACATATCACATCGAGGTCTCTGATTATTATTGTATGTTGTACTAAATAAACACCCCCTCAAAAAATATAGAAAAAAAAAAATAGTTCAGCTTAGATGTCCTTTTGCCTTCAGAGCTGCCTTAATTCTTATTGCAGAGATTCAACATGTTGCTGGAAACATTTTTCTGAGATTTTGGTCCATATTGTCACACAGCTACTGCAGATTTGCCAGTTTCACATACATGATGTGAAGCTCCTGTTCCACCACATCTTCTCTATGATCTTCACTGGAAGCAGCAATCAGAAGATGGGTACACTGTGGTCATCAAGGGATGAACATGGTCGGCAGGTACACTGTGGCGGATCCCCAGTTGGTACTTAGAGGCCCCATGTGTGCCTAGAAAATATCCCAGCCCGAACTTCTCATATAAACCAGGATGGATCCGTGTTTTGATGTTTTATATGCTAAATTTTGTTCCTACCACCTGAATGTCACTGCAGACTCATCAGACCAGGCAATGTCTTTTTAATCTTCTGTAGCATCTGTGTGAATTTCAGCCTCAGTTTCCTGTTCTTAACTGACAGGCTCAGCAGTCAGTGTGGTCTTCTGCTGCTGTAGCCCATCTGCTTTAGGCTGGATGTGGTGTGCATTCAGAGATGCTCTTCTGCATACCTTGGTTGTAATGAGTGGTTACTTGAGCTGTGTGCCTTCCTATCAGCTCGAAGCAGTCTGGTCTTTCCTCTGACCTCTGGTATCATCAAGGCATTTTCACCCAGAGAACTGCCGCTCACTGGATATGTTCTCTTTTTCAGACTGAACCTGGGAGATGTTTGCATGGGGAAATCCCAGTGGATCAACAGTTTGTGAACCACTCAGACCAGCTTGTCTGGCATCAACCACGATCCAAGGTTTAAATTCACTTAAAGTGTGAGTTTCTCCATTCAGTTTGAACTACAGCGTGTCATCCTGACCATGTCTGCGTGGAATAGCTGGTGTGCCATTGGCTGATTAAATGTTTGAGATAGCAAGCAGTTAAACAGGTGTACCTAATGAAGTGGCCAGTGACTGTAATTGAGTTCAATTTAAAATTACATTTTAAAAAATAAATAAATAAAAGAAATCACATATTTTTTGAAAACATGCTGAATGTTCTTGCACAGTAATCTCATGACTGGTTAACTCAGAGAAAACTACAGAAAAGTGTCCGTAGTCTTGACAATCCCGTTTTTCTCTTAAAAACATCATTAAAGTTTTAACATTTCTCACCAGCTCTTTTACAAACAGCATTTTCACAGCTTCTAGGATTTAAACTTTGAAAACTTTCATTGGATATTTGTTTTAACTTCATTTCTCATCACTGTCACTAGTGTGACTATTGTAATTCTTTCCCATAAACTACAATTTAAGTCATCTCTGAGTAAAACTCACAGCAGCCAGCGTTTGAATGAGCTGATGCTTATTTTTTAAGACAGTGTGCACAGACGTTATTCTTTCTTATCCTGGGTAATTCAAAAAAGGGGCCTGCTGCATCTGCTGTCGC
>NW_005187403.1:10250136-10287876 GCF_000239375.1 Pundamilia nyererei
GAGCACCTACATCGTAATAAACCGATGTAAATATCAGCAGATGGAAAACACCAGTTTAAATACTAAAAAATCCTCTTTATTCCTGTTTCTTGCACTCCTCCACAGCGGCAGGCCTTCCCACTCAGGTAGTCATCTGGCTCAGGTAATAACATAAGTGCTGAAATGAGATCATCATAATCATCATTTTCTTTATTGCCTCAGATCCCAGCAGAGGATCATCATAGCGAGAGCCAGAAATAACACAATTACGTCCATATATTCTCGCAGTTTTCAAGCAGTTATTTGGACTGTCGGCGCTCTCGGTGGATCATTAAATGTATCGAGGTGTTCTTCCCACTCGTTTACTCACTTCCCCTCCAGCTTCCTAAAGCTGTTCCTGTACAATGTCTGTTTTCATCTTGCTCATTTTTTTTTCCCCAGCCATATCTTATTTTTATTCTTTTTATCACCCTCCCTCCACACGCTCTCTTCCTCTCCCTTCGTGGTGATTGATGGAGTTAGGCAACAGTACACAGAGCAACGTGTGGCCAACAGTCCAAGACAGCCTGCGTGAGAGGGAAAGAGAGAGGTTGGTGAGGAGGAGGAGGGGGGTGGGGATTAAACGAAAAAAGAGGTGAAAGGAAGGGAAGGAAAGAGGAAGCAGGGAGTCAGTGAGTGTGTGAGAGAGAAGGGGAGGGAGGAAGAGGGAGAGGAGTGTATGAAAGGAAGAGAAAGAGAGAGGGAGAGAGGGGAGCTCAGCTGAAAGCCACAGACTTAATTCTATGCATCATTAAGCAGTCTCACTCAATGCAACATCCCCTATACATCATCCACGCTCAGTAAACACAACGATGACATTACATTAGCAACTGCAAATGAATTTTCTTTTTAGAAGGAAATTGAGAATACTCTCTTACTCTCCCTCGTTTTTTTTTTCAACCTCTCTGCTGCTTGCAAAGCTTGAGTGTAGGACATAAAAATACAGCGAGATATAAACAGAATAAAAACACAAACAATATTTCCCTTTCCCCTCTCTCCGGCACACACTCTCTCTCACTCTGTCACACAGAGGAGGCTTCTGAGCACAAATACACACCTCTCCTTAGTCGCTCTTCCAAAATGTTTTTATAATAGGCGCTTCAGAAAGATACCTTATTTAAAGATAAGGTATCTTTGAAAATGCTACACGAAGCCATTTGTTCTCGCTTTGCCAAATTTAATCAAGCACTGGCTGCACCGGCTGCTGCTAAATTTCAACTTAGCTATAGCTAACGTTTGCGTTCCTACTTGGGGATCGTTTGTGCATCAGTAATAACCTAGATCTTGCAACGTAAATTCCAACGTGCCAATCTTAGTAAAAGCATGCAAACGGATTGCTTTCAAAAGATTTTGGGGTAACATAATTTAGACATGAGGCACAAGGTACTGAAAACAGCTTTAGCCCGCAAGAGGTGTAATTGTTTAGATATTTAAAAAAGTCAGAAAGCACACTTTGGCTTCACGTGTGCTTAGAGTTACACCTAACTTTAAAAGCTTTGATTTATAAAAGTTTGGAGATCAGATTTAAGTCTGAATGAGTCCTCTGAATGAAGCTGAAGGTGTTTTTCAAGGTAGATCAGGTGTAAAGGAGCCCAAACAGTTTGAGGTAAGTTCTTGAAACCGTTAAAATACCTCCCTTGATAATAACGTCAGCAGACACTGGATTAAAGTGGCGATGGGACAGAAAGGCACAGCTTAATCGATGAAAGCCAGCACTCCATCAGATACTTGTGCCCAGGTGTCATCACTGGCACAAACCTGCAAATACAAGAACGTCATAACAGGGAGATGCAGTTAGGCATGATCAATTATTAGCTTGAAAGAAATATAAAGAAGTTAAAAAGAAATTAAGGAGCCAGGAAAACGCTGTGATCAAGTACTACTTTACCATTTCAGTTGTTATAAATCAAGCTGTGTCCAGTAACTGAGGTAGGTTACATCACTCTTCTCTCTATGAACGAGGTCAGCTGTGAATCAGTGCTTTCCCGGCTCCTCTTTGTGCTGGTGTCTCTCCTCCTGTCAGAAATCCTGAAGTGCTTTACAAAAAAACGAAACAAACAAAAGATGTGTAAAAGTTGGTATCCAGCTGATGTCCATCTTTATTCCAAATTTTTGTGTATATAATAAATAATCTGCATTAATTTCATCATCTAATGGTTTGTTGATGTCCTTAAACGTAAAGCAAATTTCGACACAGCTCTGTGCCCTCGTTTAATAAAAACTTACCAGTGTTGTAGATATTAGTAGGATGGATCATCACCAGGGAGGCCTCGCAGTAAATGGATGCACACTGCTGTCACATCTGGTTTATAAAACAACAAACCACAAATCAAGTACAAGACTAAGGAACGTTAATAATCCACTAACTGCAAACTGTGGTCAAAGTGAGTTTATATGACTTAAAAATGCAAATATTTTGTTAACCTTTACTCTCCTGCTTTTATATATCTTGTTATGTTAGTCAGAGGGCTTTTATGTAAGATAGAGAGAAGAAGGAGGATGATTTGGTTTAACACTTGCTGGGAAGCCTTTGTTATATTGATTTAAGATAAGGTGTTGTCCTCAATTCAGTGAAATATTATTGAACTACATCTGTCTCTTCTTAGCTCCACAGACGTGAGCACCAAAATTAATTAATTAATTTATTTTCCATTTTGTTTTTCAGGGCCTGTTGTCCTTTAATAATAAATGCCAGCAATTCAATATACCTCTGTTCTTGGATCTATTTAGGTTTAACAATTTATTTGTATAAAGTTTATTAAGGTGTTTAGGTGGAGTATGACATCGTCTTACAGATAAAAGAATAATACCTCAAATTGAGGTTTAAACTCCATGACGTATGTAAGAACAGGAAACAGTTAGTCAATAACCCACAGATTTATGATAACACAATCTTTACATGGGTTAGTTCCTCCTTGTACACATGGGAATTTTAATTCTTAAATACTGTACAATACTTGGGTCAATATATCAACATAGAAATAAAAACAAAATCAAAAACAAAAGATGTGACTACATCTTTTTATGCCTTTACATATTTGACAAGAGCATTTAAGCTGAATTGTTCTGTGCAAGTTGAATATAATAACAAGGAAGTGACTTACCAGCCATGAAAATTTACCTATAGAATTCTATTTTAATTCAAGCTTCAAATCTTAAAGTCAAATACGTCCTTCAATTAATCAGCCAAAGTTACTACAATAACCAAATTTCATTTAGAGCTACCTCAGCAGCTATCACTGTGACTACTGCCTTTATTTGCAATTATTTCTCTGCTGCAGACACCAGGAGGGCCAAACTGCATTCATAGTGTAAACTTCAGCAAAGCTACATTTCAAATTTGTTGACTTTTCACTTTAGGGAGCAGTAAAAACTTTTTTTGGGGCACTGAAGAGAGAGCAGTAAAGATAGCTCGTCGTTACCGCCAAATATCAGCCAGTATGATATTATCCCTGTAACAGCCATTAGCGCTAGCAAGCTAACTTTAATAAAAAATGTCATCTGCTGTGAGAAAAAAACACAACTTATTGCTAGTTTTATAATTTACCTTACTGGTCCTCAAAAAATAAATTGTTCCTCTTCCACATATTCAGAATCCAGTTACTCTGTCTCTCTGATGAGCCTACAATGACTGTCAACATGTCTTTTGCTATGACACTTGACAAGGTAGCCAACTACTTGAAGTAGCTTTTACATGCTCAAACCCAGCAGACTAGTTAAGGGCACTGCTTCCTCCTGCTTGTGGAATAACATATTTGTTTCCTTTGCTGTTACTGGATCGCTGGCCTTCCAAAGTCATTCAAAAGCAATGAGTAAACTGTTCATCAACAATTAGCTATAACGTAATAACAAGTAGTAAAATGCACATGATTTATAACTAAGTCAAGTTATTTCATGTAAGCAAAGAAAGATATTAGTCTATGCTGAAATTAGCTGCATCTTTGTATTTAGTCAGTACCAGTTAAATGCCAGATGTAACTTTTACTGTTTATAAATGCCAAAAATGAAAACTTACTTGAATTGGAATAGAAAATACCTAAAATATCATAATTTTATATCAAAGTTAGCCAAAAACCCTTTAGGCTTGCTGACCAAATAATAGCAGTTAGCTCACTGTTAGCCTAACTTGATCATTATGTGAATACCACTAACAAATTTCTTAAAATATGTATGTGAAAGAATGACAAAAGCGTACATTTAGAAAGGACTTTTCCACTGTTTAACTTATTTCTTAGTCCTCAAAAACATATTTATTTCATGATGCTTACCCCTTCATTTGATTGCACAAGGTTACTTTTCCCTCTCCTTTTAAAAAAACATAGTTAAATCTCTTTTAAAGAAGCCAAGCCTGGACACTTAAATACAGAATACAGGCTAATGTCAAACCTTTTTTAGGACCAGCTTTCAATGCGCAATCCTTACTTTATTCAACTTTATTCAGCTTTTGACACAATTGATGATAAACTCTCTAATCTTCCTCTCAAGCAGTGGGTTGGCTTTTCTGATAGTTGTTGAATTCTAAAGTTCCTGAATGGTTTAGATCATATATCACAGATAGGAAATGTTTCACTAGCTGTGGAGATCAGGTATCAAGCACTCATAATTTTTCCTGTGGAGTCTCCCAGGGAAGCTATCTGGGTCTCTTACGTTTGTCCTTAAACATTCTGACACTTGGCAATCTTATCAGCCAGCATGAAATTTGTTACCAGATTAACACAGATGATGCACAGCTATGCTATAACAGAGAACACATTAGTCCAGTTTTAGCAGAGCTATACTCGCCTCCAGTATCATACAGAACCGATTTTTAAAAATACTCTTATTTATACTGCATATAAAATCCTTAATGGTCTTGAACCTTCTAATATCTCTGAATGTCTGTGACTCTATGTCCCGGCTTGCTATCTTAGATCCTCCACTGTGAAATTGTTAGCGATCAAAAAATTTGGATGCCACTTTCCTAGTTTGTGGAAACAACATCTCTGGAACAACATTCCTTGAAAAATTAAGGAGGCAAACTTTACAGATAATTTCAAGAACTTGGTAGCGACATACCTTTTTAATCTGACATTAAACGAGAGCTTAGGCTTAATAATTATAATAATACCACTATACAGCCATACTATCTGAGTTCAGCCACATTAAGTAATCTGGCAGATAAGACCAAATGCATAACTTGCTTCTAAGATTTATATTTATTTTTGTTGTGATTGCATTATTACTATATGAATGTGTGTTTAGGGTTGCATGTGTATTTATATATGTCTGATGGGTTGCTGGAACCTCAGTTCCTGATATGCTTTTGTGCCTGTGCCTTTGAACTCTATATGTATAGTCCTCAGTGTGATATTGGGCTATCCAAATAAAATAAGCTGAAATTTCATAGCAAATTTCATAACATACTGTTTTATAGATACGCATACACTTCAAAAGTTTTAATCACTTCATGAAACTAGTTAGTGGATAAGAAATTAGAGACAGTGACAATTATGAGTGTGTGCACACAAACACACACACACACATTTTAGTTTAATGTCTGGGAACACGCGAGTAACATAAATTATCAAGCAATTCACATGAATAATCATGTTTTTATTGCACAGATTATGGCTTTTTCCCCTAAACTAGCCTGGCTATGAAGCCTGGGAAATCTATTAAGGCGATGCCATAGATCATCCCATCCACTGTGGCGTGTATACAGATCGGCCGGCTCATTTGAGAAATATTGAATCGGTTACAGTAAAGTAAGCCCCTGGATTGAGTCAAATGTAAAAATCCAGGCATGTGTGAGGAGCTGTCAGCGTGTGCTGTAATGACGGATGGAGCCGGGTCTCCCTTTCAGCAGGAGGTGATAAAAAGTCAAATTATGAACGCCAGGGAGGGACAAGACAGCGTGCAAGGGGAGGAGGGAGGGCAACGACACGGAGAGAAAATTGGACCAGATCCGTTAAATGATAAGGGCAATCAGTTAATCAGGGGAAGACGAGGGAAAGTGTTATTTCCTCCCAGTGCAAGGGTCAGTGAGGGGTCAAGAGTATAACCTTTGACCTCAAACTACTGACGAGAACGAGACCGGTCAGCGGGTTATTGATTCACGCTCTGCAGTTTACCCATGTTATTATCTATTGGACTAGACTGGTTTACGGTTTTAGTGATTTCCTGTGAAAGTGAATTAAAACAAGTAAAGATCTGTTTATCTAATTATTCCTTAAACTGTGAAAAGCTCTTTAAGCTCCTGGAATCATACAGTGTCACCTTCTTAAAGTCACTTTGTTGAGGTTTGTTGTGACTTTACTGCCGTAAAAAAAAAAAAAATAAAAAAATGCTTTTCTGATAGCACCCACTGCATTACTACACAACTTCTTAGTTCATCCTGACACAATCTCTACCCCTCTGCTTTCTGTCTCAGGTGCATCAAACAGAGCCCTGGACCCCCTCCCAGGCTAACCCCTGAGCTGACCCCCCTCCCAAGCTTTGAAACTGACCCACTCTGAGGTGTGAACTTCTGTCCCCCTGGCTGATAGAGACTCACGATTTTTATAGACCTCATCCCTCGCTGTTTATGACTCTGCAGTTTGATTATAGCAAAGGGGACTCGGAGAGGTAGGAGCCCTGCAGAGGCACACACACATCAAAGGAGCTATGAGAGGAATGTGGGCATTTGTTGTTTGCTTTATCATCCAGTACCACCACTTATCTGCTTAATCATAAAGGATTGGCCTGGGAATGAGGCAGGATGGACGCCGCGCTGGCCAAACAAACTATTCCCAACACAGTAATTGCTACTAGAGGGATGTGCCAGATTCATAGTGGTTATAGCTGCTTGCATGGGAGTTTTATTTGAAGAGGAGAAGAAAAAAAGACTACGAGAGGCTCCAATTTGGTTTAAAATTAAATCCTAGAAAAGTATGGAGTGTTGCTATCAGAGTAAAGACTCGCCTGAGTGACCAGTCTACATGAGTTTATCCCTGTTTTATTGAGTTGAACAGGAACACATGCCGCAGGAGGTTTTCTTACAGAATATTATTTAAGGAGTTAACACATTATGATATATTATCAATATATGTATAGATAATAAAGAATGGTTGAGAATAGGACACCAACTCCCTGATGAACCTCGCTGTTTGGCAATTTATTAGTTGTATGGCAGTTCATTTGTTTGTATTTTTCTGTAATGGTGCAAAGCTCAAAGCCAGATATGTGAGGAAATAAAACTAGATGTTCACCTCTTTATTACGGACTCATTATTTCTAGAATTGCCTTTTTCTTGCCTTTTACTACATTTTACTGATTGTTATACAACTACATCTCACTCTGTTCAAAGGCCTAAAAGGATCTCAAAGTAAAAGCGAAGTCTTAACGCTATGTATGCAAAAAGATTCACTTTTTTGGGACCACTTCGTGTATATATGGTACCCAACCAGTGCATAGATTACCTGTGTTTTAGTGCCACAGCAAGTCCAGAGGATGCAGAAAAGTTTATGATTGGCTCACTAATTTCTGAAAAAGCTGCCCTTTGTGGTATTTCTAATGTATGGCTATTGACTGACTGAACCACTGCAAGTTTTCACTATTATAGCAGTGTAGTGCCGTTGGAGAACTCAAAGGATGAAGATAAAATATAAATATGAATGGTTTAAATAAGTTCAGAGGACGTCCCATTCTAAATGTCACTCTCTTGTATGGATTCAATATCTTTGAATTTAAAAAAAGGGCATGAGTTGCCAGATACACAACAGTTTAATTAAGTCACAGAAGCTCTCTCCTGGTTTCACAGGCCCTGTGAGTCAGTTAGACCCTCTGCCCTTCATTTCCCCTGTGTGGGAGGCTTGGAGTGCCGGCTTGAAAAGCTGGGAAAGTCCTGTGATTTATGGCCTTTTGCAGGCCTGACTGCCTCTCACCTCACTGATGATAGAGCCAGAGGTAACGAAGAGTGGTTACTCCAATCCAATTACCTATTCGCTAAATCCTGTTTTATTAATTTTGGGGATTTAAAGCTACTCCACAACCTTTGCCATCTGATTTTGAGACAACTTGTAGATAAATCAGGAAAGATTTGTCCGATTCCTTATATGTATAATTGGGTATATGTTTTACAGGGTGAACGACTATCACTTGGTAAAACTGTTAATGATTAAACAGTGCAGAGAGAAAGGAGGTCTTTTATCATCTAACATGTTAGACTTTCAACTTGTTTTTCCATTTTGTTTTTAGTGTTGATAGATTTATTTCAGGAAACTGAAAGCAACTTTTAACTGAAAATAAAGTATTGACCCCCCCTCTTGTTTCTTTATATTTTAGTAGGAAATGAGAAATATGTGAAGCAATTTATTGAAACCTGTAAACACATCAAGAAAATATAGTATTTAAGGGAAATCTGGAAAAAAAATCAATATTTTATCATAACCATCTTTCATCTTCAACACACACTGAGCTCTCTTAAGCAAGCTTTCTCATAATTTCTTTAAATGCTAATCAATGCATTTGTTCTGTTCTCTGTCAACACGATCCCAGACTGCTCCAATAATGTTGTAGTCCGGGCTCTGACGAGGCCAGTCCATGACTGATAATGATCCACTGTGTGTTTTTCTATCCACTTCTGTGGCACTGGCAGTGTATTTGGGATCACTGTCATGGTAAAAAAAAATTAAGCCACCGTCTGATGCTTTCCAGATGGTATGGCATGGTGGATGAAAATCTGATGGTACTTTCTTGTGGTTGTAATTCCATTAATTCGACAAGATCTCCAGCACAATTAGCTGAAACGTAGGCTCAAACCATGACATAGCCTCCACCTTGCTTTACAGATTTCTGTAGCGACTCACTATTGTGCCTCTCTTCTCACTTTTTCATACAGGATCACAACAGCATTTTTTCTGAGAAGCGGAGTGAACAGTAAATGGATCAGTTGGATATTTTCCTATTAATTAAAGAGATGACTTTCACATACGATCCATCAGTAGTAGTTTTTTCAGGCATGCCACTTTTTCTTCTGTCCTCCACTTGTCCAGCTTCCAAGTTTTCAGCTACCAGCTCTTTGGGAGTCACTTTGTTGGTGTAAAAATACAGTTTTATTTCTGATAAACAGTTTTATCTTTGTCGTTTTGGTAGGTTGAGGGTGAAAAGGGCTTTTGTGATAGGGAAGTGCCTAAAGACACAATTTAAAATTGGTTCTTTGCTAAAATGTCTGTTATTTGTAGACAGAGCGCTGGTTCTTCTCTTTAGTTAGGTAACTTTTTATGTTTGAATGGTCCACAGGTCAGTTTCAATTGGTTCAACAGTCAAAACATCAACATGAACAAGAGCAAGGACTAGATTGAAGATGAATGAAAATGCAGCCAACATCCAAAGAAAACATTTGAAGGACCTTCAGAAAGCCTGGAGAACTATTGCTAAATACCACTTTTAAAAAAATGACAAGTCTGGCTTCTTGGAAGCAAAAGATAAATAAATGAGGGTGGGGTCAGTACTGTGCGTGTTCTGTTGTAGTTTATCCAGCAAGATCTGTTGTGGTTTAATATTTACCTCGTGTCTTCTAGTGTGTTCTAGTGCCCCACACTGCTATATCGACAAAATTCATGCATACTGTATAGCAGAAAACACACACAGGGAACGAGACCAAATCATTATGAGGTCCATTTTAAAGGCTTTGCACTTGTTTCAGTCTCCATCTGACGACCAAGCAGCTTTGGCATATTAAAATCAGCCAACCCTGTATATGTTGAGGGACACACAAGTGCACACACACACAACCGGCAGCAGGGCAGTAACTCAAGGCCAAAGGAGGAGGTTTATTTTTATCATGGGCAAAGGTGCCAAATCATGTTGGGTATGAAGGGGGCTATATAAATGCAAATTGTATTGGAGAGAGCTATTAGTCCTAGAAAAGGTTTGTATGTAAATGCCCTATAGGACCACAGTGCAGCACTCATCCAGTTCAGATTAGTGGGGTTTGTGGCAAATGTGCTGCAGAAGACAAAAAAGAAAAATAGACAGAAAATGCAATTGCCTTGTGGTAAATCATGGTGAACAAGGTGAGAAGTTGAGTAATTGAATGGCCAAGGTGTTTCTGTATGGTTTATTGCATATGCAAGAGAGATGTGTTGAGGTCTGTTTCCTGTGTGCAGACACAGGTGTGCGTGTTTTATGGTCATTTTGCTCATGATGTAGAGCTTCTGTACCTGAGCGCAGCAGCGCTGTGACAAAACAAGACATTTAAAGCACACTTTGAAATTGTAGAACATTGCATGAAGAAAAAAAATTATGTAAGCGACAAATCAAACATGGCAAAGGATGCAACATCACTGGTCAAGGCCGTGGGAAGCAGAAGCCCCACCCACCACCTCCAAAAGGCAGACGTCATAGCACCCCCACCTTAATGCAAAAAAAATAAAGTTGTCAAAACACTTCACACACTATTCCTGCTGTCATTGGTTTACTTTGACAAATATCTGAATTATGAAATTGTAATAAATGAGTAAAGCACAGAAAAATGACTTTCTTTCTTTAAATATTGATTACTTTAAAAGCATAATAAGCTCCAGTAAAGGAGAATTTTGTTGACTTTTGTCCTGAGTTTGTATGAGTGCTGTCTTTGCCAGGTTTCTCTTTTAAAAGAGATTGTGATCTCAGTGGGACTTCCTGGTAAAACAAAGGTAACAATAATAAAAACAACACCTAGCATCATGGTCAAATGACATTAAACAGAAGTCACTAATAGATTAAAACTGGTGCATTTCAAAGTGAGCTATCAGCTATCATAAAAATGTACGAAGATATATATTTTTAACTAGCAGCTGACAAAAAGAGCCTAACAGGAGTTTCATCCCCCTGTAAACTCCTGGAATTATCCCTCTTGGCCTCATCTGAGTAATCATTTTCCAGGCTGCAGTTAAAAACATGGTTACCATGACGCAGAAGAGACTCACACACAGGTCCCTGATGCATGCCATCACAGACATTTTGAACAACATCTCCTCAGTGCCCATCATGAGCTTTTATCGCCTAAACCTTTGAGCACCAAGTCACATTTGGAGCATTATATCAGCGCATTCTGATGAAGGTAACCTTTCATACAGCTACCTTTGCCGTAGAAGGGTACATGACTGTGTTATATGCTGCGCAAATTTGGTTTTGGGCCGATTAAAATATTCAGACAGATTCCAGCCAGCTGTGTGCAAACAGGCTGACTCTATGTCTTGATTACTGAGCCTTTAAAGACTTTGTAGTCGCATCACTGGCATACTTTTTAATGGCTTCATAATTAATTTGATTAACTGTGTGTGCGCCTGATGTGTCACAGGGCGGAGGTTTAATTTTTGTGCGGCCTGTGCCTGAGTAACAGGCCAGTTCAGTTACGTTTTGGCTGTTTATTCTTGCCTGTGGCTTGAGTTGTGTTAGAATGTGACAGGATGAATGAAAAACTTTATCCTTACAGCTTATTATATATCCCCCACCTGCCCAAACACACACACACTGCACCACCAGCATCAAGGCCCTCCCCCTGGCTTTGTCACTGACAGAAAGTAAGAGATGTAATAATTTGGCATAAGGCTCTGATACACAAGACTAGCACCATATCGCCCTCTAGCTTCGACTGAATAGACTTACAGCCTTACAAAACCTCCATTTTTCATGAATCCACTGCACAACACCAAATGCTTATTTAAAAAAACACAACACATTGTCTACAAAACACTGAGTTAACATGGTTTAATTATTTTTAAAAAAGTGTGTACAGTTTAAATAAAACAGCCTATTTACAGTATGTACATTTTAAGATATGTAATACAGGGCTGAGGGTTGTGTTGGACAACTGTGCTGACAGTGACTAATTATTTTGATGCCACATAAGGAAAAAAAGACACAAGTGCCTTTAAGAATTACCACATGATGTTGTCTCCTGTCCTGAACATGAAACACTGGATATTCCAGATGTAAGATGCGATTTTTCATGGCTTCTTCCGAAACTTTATATTTCTGCAAACCCAGGTCATCCCATCCTGAAAAAAACATAAATAAATAAACAGAATTATATATTTTTTTAATTGTGGAAAATTAGAGAAGTAAAAATGAAGTGGACCTAAAAATAGCATTCAAAATATATCTCTAGAAGTACTGTGTGATTTTTTTGCTGTTTGATCATATTTTCCAGACAACCATTGTGATTTATTATTTATGCATTTAACATCATTTCTTACAAGGACTTTTGTGCTACTGATTACTTACCGCCACTAAAATTGATAAGAATACAAGTCATATTTTTAAGCACGCAGTCACACAGCACTTCATCCTGTGCACTTCAAGCACTCAATCGACTTTACTCACTGCAGATGGGCAATTTGGAAAAAATACTTAGCCTAGCATGTGTGTGCTAGGTGTAAGGAACATGCACAGGGAGAGCATGCAAACTCCACGCTCCACACATCACCATCCCACCCATGAAATTGAGGCAAAGCAGTGATGTGAAACGTGCAGACGTGCAGTAGCAAACAGTTTTAATGCACATGATAACACAAAGCAGCTGAGCTTCTTTAGTCTTTAGAAAGGTGACATAACTGATCCACCCAGATTGGGAAATCTTCTTATACAAGCATGTGTTTTATGATGGTAATTAAAGGAATAATGGATCTTAAGTAATCTGCTTCTTTTTCCTCTTTTCCCTGTTTGAATTCAGCACACTTTGGATTCCTTCATTAGCTGATGCCGAGGTCTTCTAAATGACTGTGGCTATGTTGGGGAAGAGGATGAGGCCATCATGGATAATTGAGACCACCCTCTGCAGTCGAACACCTCCTTAAACATCTGTCTCTGCTCCATTGCCACAAAAAAGAACATATATCCAAGTTTGTGTTATATTTAGATTTGTATTCATTAATTATTCTGCATATTTCTATTTTATTGTGCTTCCTTTGTGTCATTTTACTCCATTGAACTGTACTGATTTTATTTTTGCTATCTAAAGGTATTATAGGTTGTGTTTAGAAATCTACCATAACGCGGTTAAATGATTCTATTTCATCGTAACGTGATTTACTTAAACAAACTTCAGTCCCTCTAGCCCGTTTTTTAAGACCAGGACAAGTAAAATAAATCCCAGCATTCCCTGACTTCCGAAAGTGGCTGCAGGCAACTATCCCAACCCTTGCTGTGTGTGCGATGTTGCGTTTGCAGACTGTGTCCATTTCTATGTTTACCTGAATTCCCTCTGCAGTGAGCGCCGAGCAGGCCTGCACCTGCCACATGCGATCCCGTATTGTGTGCAGACGGAGACTTTCTGCCAACTCTGACGCTGGAGCAGCTGTCATCAGGTCCTGCTTGTTGGCGAAGATTAGCAACGGCACCGTGGCGAGCGTTTCCTCCTCCAGCAACTCAGCTAGCTCCTGTAACACGGTGCAGACACATACACTTGTTCTAATGGTATTTGCCAACAGAAAAACCACTGAGACGTGTTGAGAAGCAACACAACATCATACTGCCGATCATCCCTGATCAGCTTCTAATTCCAACAGCTCCTGAATGCCTTCTAACCTTCAACCTTATCAGAAGATGACTACTGTGCCTCCCTAAAATGTAAAAGTATTTATGGAGCTCACCAGACTTGTTTCTTCAAACCGTTTCCTGTCTGAGCTGTCAATCACATAGATCTGCACGCAATACAGTCGTAGATATTAACAAACTGATCAGAACACAGAAAAAAAATGATATTATGAAGACTACGTATGTACCAGCACATCTGTGTTCTCAAAATAATTCCTCCAGTATGGTCGGATTTTGCGCTGACCTCCAATGTCCCAAACGTTCAGCTTGAAGCCTGCGGACTGCATGCTCTTGATGTTAAAGCCCTTAAGAAAGGTATCGCAGATGCTTAATATCTGCAGCAGGAGAATTCAAAGGCTCTAAAAATGACAGGACTCTACATTTCTGTGCATGTGAGAGAGTGTGGATGTGTGTACTTGTGTGGGGGTGATGTGGCTGATGTCTTCGGCTGCCAGCTGTTTTAGCACAGTGGTCTTGCCGGCATTATCCAACCCTAACAGCAGCAAGCGTACTTCCTGCTCTGGAGCCTGCTTCAGCCGCCGAAGGATGGACAAAAGGCCCTGCAGGAGGATCAAAGCACATATTAGAGCTGATTAGTCTTAAAGGAACAGCAGCTTACGAGATGTCATAACACTGAGGAACCTGCAAGCATTTTCTTGCTTTTCCAGAGTCATGGCCTAAGTTTTATCAGATAAAGCCTGAATAAGCTGCTGGACCAAATCATTTTCAGCTCGCACCAGTTACAGTACACCACCCTGTTGGCAGAGTCTGTCACAGGAACATGACACAGTACACACAGCATGTTACACTCTCACCCAACAGCTAGAATCATCTAGAGTGTGAGGATTTAGCTGCAGTGACCTATAAATGTACCAGCCCTAAAGACCTCTTTAGCCAGCCGAGGTTAGTAAGTTACTGAGTGGCTTCTGTCCAGAGGAGGGAAATAAGGAAAGGCTTTGGCTCATGCTATTTACTTTTAAGGCAACAGTGACCCCTCACCATACAAAATCTGCTCTGAAAAGACAAAATAATACACATAGCACTTTTAAAATCCATCTTCAGAGCCACTACTTTTTTTGTAATTTGTGCATTTTATTTTTGTGTTATCATAAATTTCCCTCTCCATCTCTTTTACGTCAGCTTTAGTCCCCCTATAAAGTCTGTTTTAGCTCCAATTTTGAAAAGTACTCCATATATAAATTTAGTTTTTATAAAATTATAAAAGTGTTTCTGTTTACCTTTCAACATAGTCTCCATACCTGGTTTAAACTCTTTGCCTTACAATAAGTACCTTAAGGTGATAGTTATATATAGGTAAAAATAAACTGGGTTGAAAAAGAAAGTCCAAGTCTAAATATAAATAAACAGATTTAATAAATAAATATAGTTTAATCCTGGCACTGGCAAACAAAACGTTTGAGTTATATCAACGACTGAAAGTGAAACGCGTATTAAGTTTCAGGGATAAAACGGCCAGTTTAATGACCAGTATCACATCCACTGCCCTCAGTATTTGGCTAAAGGTGACACATCATTTAACTGTATTTAGACCATTGTCACCAATGTTTACCAGGTGCCAAGAGTAATTTCAGTAATTTTGTTTTAAATATAAAACAAAATCAAAATAAAGTCCTTTTGCCCAACGCAAACAAAACCCGCTGCGGCCGTGAATCATTATAACTCACCATGTTTTTCTCGGGTAGTTTTGTGGCCCTCGCTCAGTGTGTGAGTGGATTAACATCTTCTCTGACCACACGTGCTTGTTGGCCTCCTGGCAGAACGGCTGTCAGGCTCTGTTGCTACGGAAACGGTGACGTCAGCGTAAACGACGTGATCGCTGGGCAAGAGAGGGCTCCTGTGGCGCGAGGTTAAAAAATAAAAGTAGAAAATAAAAAGAACATAAATAGTTAATTTGCTTTTTTTTTCTGGTTAATCACTTCAAACCTGATTTTGAGTTAACTTTCATAAAATTTTACATTATTTTATCGTTATTATTATTATTAGCAATAATTGTGAACCACAGACTTCAAAGATTAGAATACAAAAAATAGCATACAAATTAAATAAATCTTCACTCACCTTTTTTTTCCCACACTATGAGTTTATGCACCATTCTACATTCAATCATTAGTTATTATATGTGTTCTGTCCTGTATCCCTTCTCTTACCCTCAACTGGTTGCAGCAGATGGCTGCCCTAGTTCTGCTGGAGGTTTCTTCCTGGTAAAAGGGAGTTTTTCCTTCCCACTGTCGCCAAATGCTCATAAGGTGTTGTATGACTGCTGGGATTTTTCTCTATTATTGTAGGCTTCTGACCTTACAGTATAAAACACCTTGAGGTGACTGTTGTTGTGATTTGGCATTATGTCAATAAAATTAAACTGAATAATTTGAGAACTTCCATTTTTATCTCATCAGCCTAATATGGTAAAATGCTCTAGTCTTTTTCACTAAAGTCAGTGCTACAAAATAAGACCAAAATAAATGGTATCAGGTCTTTGGGCAAATGTCACAAAAAAGAGCAGAATAGAATTCATCCCTTGGGGAGGGACCATAATTTCGTTCCAGCAGCACAAAACCAGTTCACCATAAATACAAAGAAGAAGAAGGAAAAAAAGCAGGTACAAATAATTAACTATAGAATATCAGCATCTATATCTTATTTTTGTAGGAAGATTTAAAGTGCTGAATGAAATCTATTAATCATTTAAATTAAATGTTCATTTTGGAAACTTTTTTTTAAGTCAAAGTCCTTAACAAGTTTACTTTCATGGTAAGTATGAAGGTTGTCTTTTATGAAATGAATAGGTGCTTATTCATGGTATTTCTTTTTTTAAGCTTTGCGTTAAACTTTTTTGACCTCAAAATGTTGATTGAAAAAAAGGTTTCAAATCCCAGTGCTTATAAATAATGAATGAGTAGCGCTGATTATCGCTGCTTGGAGGGGTCTTATCTTCTGGCTGGACATTACTCATTCATATATAAAATTTGATCAACAAAACTTTACTGTTTGTTTGAAAGAAGTCATTTTCCGCAGTGAACTTGAACCCGCATTCTGTGAAGTCATTTGCTTTCTCTTGCACCGCGACGGGCTCTGTTCCGCACACACAGCGCCCCCTGGTGTCCAAGGCTGCGCATCTTTTCGCCTCAGTACCAGCGCGGTACCTCAGATTGAGAACAACAAAAACATGTCCGAGAGGTTGAACCGTTACTAGCTACAGCCGACTGCTGTCACCGCAACAAGTCGTCACTTCGACGGACTGCTATATGATTCCCGTCGTGACAACGGCCGACAACCCAGAAAGATGGCACAGAAAGCACTGGGATCCATTGTTGGTCTTCTTTGCACCGGGACCTATCTTGTGCAGGTAAGCCTCCGCTCGAGCTCGCGGGGTCGGCGGATGCTTCAAGGCGAGGCCGCTGCTCGTGGGCTGGGTGAAGGCCGCTTTCTGTCGAGCCTTTTTGTCTCCTCCACAAAGGAAACTGGGCACGGCTCGCGACTGTATTGCTGGGGATGACGTCAGTTAGTAAAAGTTTTTCGATAAAATTTCGACAGTAAATTGTTTTGAGGGTTGGTGAAGCTGGGGGAGCTTGAGAGAAATATTTAATTTTGTCTGTTTCTCAGTTTGGGTCGAGGTTGTAGAGATTAACATTAGCCGCTGCTAACTGATACCCGGCAAATGGACGTATTTATTCATAGTTGTTGATTTTAGCAGCACAGACGGGGCAGCCAGCCAGCCGCAGTTTGTGCCTGGCTTCCCTTACAGAGTCGCTATTTTAAATGTTGACCAAACAAACTGAAACGATTTGAACTTTTTAAAGCTTTTAAACAATTTGCTGTGAATATATTTGCTAAGAAATGCTTTTCGGCCTAGTTTTTGATAGCCCAATGCCATTATTTTATTACAGTTTACCATGAAAATGAAAGCGAAATTAGACATAGCCAGACGTCTTACTGTCACAAACCAACCAGCCCACCCCCGAGTTTATTTTACATTTCTGGTGTTATCTGTATTATTTTGCTGTATTGCTTTTGTAAAGGTTTCTCTTATCATAATCTTATTTCTTCATGATAAACAGTTGTTGTCTTTATAGCCTCAGCTTTTCCTTATTTCTTATCTTAAATGCTTTGAATTGGTTACACTTTGTAACGTAAAGGAAAATGATAAGTACATAACGTATATTGTTATTACTTTACTATTACCATTATATCTGCTGCTCTTACAATGGCATTCAGAATAAAGGGGGTGCATTTAAGTGGCGTGTACTTTCAAATGTCTAAATATAGGTTACACGAAGGACAGAAAACTGGCACAGAAATGTGAGTGAGTCAGGTTAAACAGAAATCCTAGAAACAGGGCATTTGCTCAAGAGTTTGCTGTACATTTTCTTGTTAACTTGTGCAATTGATTGTTGACTGAAGCCTTTGCTTTGTTTACCTTTGTGTATTTAAGGGGAAGGAGTTCTGTTTTGGGGTAAACAATGAGCAGTACCGCTGTGAGATGGGGTACTGCTGTGGTGAAACAGAATGCTGCACTTACTACTATGAACTGTGGTGTAAGTATAATTACTATTTTCTGATTATTCATTCATTTCATCATTTAATTCAGATACATAGCACCATGTGTGATATATAGATAGATAAATAGATAGATAGATAAATATATGTATGTATAATTCTTCAGACTCTGCTTAACTTTTGGAGTTGGCTTTACTTTCGCTGTTAAATGTTTTAGTTTTCATGTAGTGTTGAAATGAACCTACGTGAACTGAGAAGTAAAAGTGAAATAAGCCTGTGACTGAAAAAAAATGTCCTGATTTATTTTAAGTGCAGAAAGACAATGTTTAATTGTTGTGGATGTTTTAGGTGTGCTTTATATCGTAAATGTGGAGATGTTTAGAATCAGGCTGTGACTTTTGTCATACTGCAGCTTTAGTGCCTGTTCTTCTAGCAGGAACCTCACCTGAAAGGTCTCGTTTGGGTCCACTGAGGAAGACAAATAGCTAGTACCTACTCAGCACGATACAACGCAACTCAGTTTCGTTCGTTTTCCATTATGATTGAGTTTTCAGACTCTGGGACCACGGTGTTGGTTTATGAGTAGCCATTTGAAACCCAGCATTTTTGCTGGGTTTCAAAAATGGCGGTTTTGATTCATCGAGTCATGCCATTTACTATCCAACTGACATGCAGTCTGTTGACATCACATTTTTGGATCTATTCAGATTGCTCAGAACCCTGGCTAAAAAAGAGCCTCATACCAGTTACTACCACCTAGTGGAAAACCCTAAAGACTGAATAGAGTTGAGTTGACTAGTGAAAAAGAGTTATAAGTACTCATTTTAGGGTAGCTCCCTAAAAATATTTAGGCAAAGCTCAGCGCTAACTGGTTAAACTCAGAAAAGAGACTCTTGTCAACTCAGTTTTTTCTTCTTAGACACCACCATCAGCAGTGATGAATTTTCCACCATGTATTTGAAGCTCTTGCAAAATTATTTCCTTCACCTCTGAAGTCCTACACTGCAGGAAAATAAACAACAAAAAACTTTTAAAAAAACTCCAAAAGGCTTATGTGCTTCACATCCCCTCATTGGAGAAGTGACTTTTGAGTTTGTCCCTTCTCACAGGGTTCTGGTTGGTATGGACCTTAATCATCATGCTGAGCTGCTGTTGTGCCTATCGACACCGGAGGGTTAAAATGCGTCTTCAGCAGGAGCAGCGCCAGCGTGAGATCAGCCTCATGGCCTACCAAGGAGCCTCCAGCTCATTTATTTCACCTCCACCTCTCAATTTAAGTGAGTAGTTTTCCTCCTCATGCTGAACATAGTCGTCTAGGTTTCTATGGTTTTGCAACCTGATGTTGTTTGTGAACCTCTAATTCATCCTTGAGCTGATATTTA
The DNA here is from genome assembly GCF_000239375.1 of Pundamilia nyererei. Classification (NCBI taxonomy): domain Eukaryota; kingdom Metazoa; phylum Chordata; class Actinopteri; order Cichliformes; family Cichlidae; genus Pundamilia; species Pundamilia nyererei. Next base: position 10,269,594 of record NW_005187403.1, read on the forward strand.
GCTATTCTCAGAGTCATGAAAATCTGACAGGCTTCATATTTGCAGCTTCTCTGGGCACTGCTCAAAGCTCTGTATTCATAGGTGGTACATTGAACTCTGCTCTCTACCACAGAGGTCCACTAATATGTCCATGGGGCAGCAGCACATTTTGGAATCTTTATCCCTAAAACACAATACTCCATGTTCTCCCCTCCTCCTAACAGATTAAGCAGCTGCCTTTTTCTCAAAGTCATGATCTTAGAATTGGAGAAGGTGATCATGGTAATCTTGTTATACAAAGCGTGTATTACATAGTTATGGTCTGAAGCTGGCCGAGCCACAGCAGAGATGCCGCTCTAATGTCAGCGATCACTGGACCTCAGCTTGAACATGATATGTCCACTGATATCACAAATAGGAGCTGGATAAGGTGTACACTTACCAGAAGCCCACTCCAAACATGCTTGACTTTATATCAAGAATGTGAACACAACTCTAACTGTGTGCATACTTAGACAGTGACTCACTTGCACAGGGACCCTGGCAACATGTAGTGTAGTTGCTTTTCACTTCAGATAAGTGTCGGCACAATAAGAAACTATTTCTGTGTAAATTCATAGATTCGTGGGATCCACATTTATATAAGTTGAAATCCTTAAAAAGGAGTCAGAGTGTGAATCCCAGTGTGTGCTTTCAGGGTTGTTAGTTTAGACCCAAAAGTGACTGAGAGTGAAATTTTTTCCTGTCTAATCAACAGTTTGATAGATTTGGTTTTGTAGCGAGTGTTTCCTGACAAGTTTATGATTACCAGTTAGCAGATTAAAGTTGAAGTTAGTTGATTATAATGATGGTTCAAAGCTGAAGCTTCTGTATCTGCTCACTTTCAGGATTTTGGAATGACTGCAAGCTTCCTGACTATGAAGAGGTAGTTGGCCACCCTCCGACACCTCCTCCTCCTTACTCTGAAAACCCTCCTGAGTGTATCCCTGTAGTCGTTCCACAAGTGAACCAGCCGGACGCTTCTTCTGTGCCACAACCCCTCGCCGAGGCTGAGCCGAGGGTGGACTCTCAGGGCTCCGGTTCGTCATCAGACCAGGAGGCGGTGTCGCTCCCAATCCAAGTACAGTGTGCGGCAGAGGAGAATGTAGAGGCGGCAGAGGAGGACGAGGAGCTTGTGACACGGCGTCGGCACGTAACTGGCGACTCAGGGATTGAGGTGTGCGTTTGCCAGCTTGACGTAGACGAAGGCTCAGGGCTTGAGGAGGAAAGCGAAGAGGAGCAGCGTATGTGTAAGGTCGCCGGGAGGGACTGCTGCTCCGCCCCCCAACAGCAAACCTTAAGACAGAAGGAGCACGCCTCAGAGCTGCCTAGCCAGACTAGCACCAGCAATGGAGACCACGTGGTGTGATCCACAGCGTAACCAACCAGCCAACTGGTGCAGCTTCCACAACCACAGGGAGACCGTCTTGCGTTTTAATTCTCTAAACTAACTAACTTAGACATGACATCTAGGTGATGAAGATAATGATAAATAATCCGTAATAGCTCCAGATTAGGAAAAATTATTGTAATGTGTGGACAATTTTTTTTCTTTGCTTTTCTAATTGGGGAGCAAGCAATCATATGTTGTAGCCCCATTAGGTGTTTTTTATTTAGTACTAACCATGAGAAAGTTATTGGGTGGTTAGAAGACAGCAGTTGATTGTGAACCAGAATTGACGTCATTGTGACTGTCCTTTAGCCCTGCTGTCATATTTCAGGCCTTGGTCAAAACATCTTCAACCATCCTTCCTGTCTGACATTTCATCTCTGGTGGAGGCGATTATTCAGGAGCGTATCAACGCAGTCAGCTGCATTCCTCTCGTATCTGCCCCCCCCAGCTACAACTAAGCAGAGGAAGCAGCAGCAAACATTTCGAAACTGTAGGATGAGACTGGATGAAATCAACAACAGATTATTTTTCATTTTCCCCAAAGCTCTGTGCGTGCAAGACTGCGGCCTCTGCTGTGAAATCCAGGGCACAGCTGCGTAGTGATGTCACGTCTGAGGTCATGATAACCAGCATCTGGTGTGAAGACTTTGGGACTCGAGCGAGGAAGGCCGTACACTCACTGGTGGAAGAGCAAAGAGTTGAGCTCATTCTTAGGATGCTGAATGGCACACGAACCCCCTTTTTAGACGACTTTCTCCTCACCCTTTGTGCAGTCTCCTCGGCCATGTCACCAACAGTCACCATGACATTTGGGATACTCAGCATTTCAGCGGTTTATGGATTGTGTACACGTAATCTCACTCTGGTTGTAGATTGCATTAAATCCATAGTAGTGATGCCACCAAACTTATTACTTAATAAAAAAGCCTTGCGGTGGCTCTGTATTGCCGTGCTCAGTACGTAGTTTGGATGTTCATATAAAAGAATGCGGTTTTCATTTCGTAGCCAGCTGTGCTTCAGTAAATGCCACAGGTGTCACTTTTAATTGCAACAAAGCTCCAAACAGGGGCTGCTGGAGTGCGTCGTAGTAGCGGTTGTAGTGCTTGGGTGTTTCAGTGCAGTAGGGAAACATTGAGATGTGTGTCTGTGTGTATATCTTTCAAAGTGCTGTGTTGCCTGGTTGAAAAGACTGAGGTGAGGTTACTATTAAAAGCACTGGTGTTTTGCATGAGGCATGGTTTATATGTGTTTATATATGAGCTCATTTGTATCCTGGGAGGAGATGTGGATCTCTTTTGGGTTTCTGTCAGAAAGAAATCATCAGCTAAATCAAACATGCGGAGCTACCCGTCTGTGGCGACCCCCTTGTGAATAAGGGGATGGCCGAAAGTAGCGTTTTAGAATTTTCTAGTACTTGTGCTACTTGCTTTGCTTATTATTTTGTTGCAGTAATAATGACTGCACAAGTTTGAGCCCCGATGTTGGGGGAAAGAAAGGGACTGAGGTTTAACATTAACTGTCTGGATCTAATATTTTTGTGTTGTTTTGACCGTGTGAGCCATGTCGTGCTGATAGCTTGTTAGCTCAGGCTGTCTTGGCTCTCTATCTGGCCCCTGTAACTCTTGGCAGTATGAGGGGATTTGCAGTGGTATTTTCCATTGGCAGCAGAGGGCCCGGTGCATTAGCAGGTTGAGATGGATGCAGGCTGTCCTCTGCAGTCAATTTGGTGTTGGTACAGCAGCCAACTCTATTGTGACTGACTACATGCTGCTTGCGCCGCACACCGTGCAGTTTGTGTTTAGAACGTAGCCAGTCAAACCGGTTGTAGTCAGATTTAGAAATTCTTGTCTTTGCAAGATGAGCAGTAACTGATAAGTTAGTAAATATTTCATTGAGAGTTTATTTTGGAACAACGGTGAATAACTTTTTGTCTGCTCTGATAGCACGTGTCCAAACGGACACAGTGTAGAGACTCAGGTCAGTCAGTCTGCTTCACACACGCACTCACCAAGTCCTGCTTCCATTTGGCCTTTATCACCAGTTAACGTCTTGGTGCAGTACTCTCTGTTCTAGATGATTTCACCAAGGGTAACAATAGTTCACATGCACTCTGTCTGTCTGATGTTGCTTCACAATCTTCACATGTGTTTTGATTTTTCCTTTAAATACCATAGAGTTAGAAGACATTTCCATCTGGCAAAGCGGGGAACAAAGGCTAGCATTTCAAGCTTGCTGGTTATATTTATGCGGCTTTGAATGCTTATTTATTTTCAGTGCTGAATGAACTCTGACAAGGACACATTTGAACTGAACTTTGTTGGCCCTGTTAGCAGAACACAACACTTGAGTTCTGTGCACAAATATGTAATTTTAGGCAGCTCTGTGGCTCATGAATCAGTTTTGTTATTTCCCCCCAGCTAGCAGCAGCCTGTTCTGGTTGTGGCTGTGCATGCTAAAAAAAACGAAAACAAGTGGGCCACTGCGTCAGGCGTTTGAGAGCAGAATGAAAATATGTGAATGCACAGCTGCCTGAAATTTCATATTCATTTAAACGGGCTTCTTTAAACTTGCTGCGATGGCGTTATACAAGATTAGTTAGAGGTTCGCAGTCCGTGTGCTGTGCGGTCGAGCCGGTGCTTTAACATGAAGCCATACTAACACGACAGCGACCTTATCAGAGGAGCAGTCACACTGTGAGCATGGCTGCACACCCATTAGCATAAATGATAATAGACATTTTGTTTGCCAACACACCTCGAGCTGCCTTGGTGCATTTATACAGAGCAAATGTGATGATTAAGGAGCTGCACAGTAAAATATAAATTATAACCTCTTTGTGCGGAAGCAGATGTGATACTGCCTTATTAAAGTAGACTAATAGTCAGGGGTTTTTTTTCCTGTGGTAACATTTGTTTTTGAAGCATGGTTGCTGTAGCTAGAATATACATTTCTGAGAAAAGTGTGCTTGTGTCTTAGAAAAGGATGTGGTGGGTAAACATTAAAAAGCCACAAGATTTGAACTGTTCTGTACAGCGTTGTTACCGGAGGGGCGGTTGTAGTGACTTTAAAATCTGTGTGTAGTTAGCTGTGGCACTGACGGAGTATGTTCAGACCATGTAGTTTGTGCTCAGTCTGTTTTAGCTTTTTTTTCTCCTCTCTTTGAGGTGGCTGTTGGTTTATTTAGTGAAATATACTTAGTTGAAAGCATGAGAAGAGTAGAAAATGTCCTCGTTCTTGTTTTCTATGGCTTGTTTTCCATATGAAGGACAAAAACTGACTCCAGAAGAGTTTTTTTGTTTGTTGCTAAGGTGGATCTTTTCTTATTTGTATACATATTTAGGGTAATAACAGAGCAGGGCAGGTGGGGGGTGGGGAATGAATAAGGGAATAGGGGTTTCTTCTGTGCAGGAGTGAACTGGAGGTTCATGGTTTTCCCCCATTGCCAATCAACTGCTATGCCTCCCTGGTTTTCACATGTTTACTGAGAGTAAGGGCTATATTGGTCAAGTCCACCCATTTCATCGAGCAATTCATCTGTTCTGCGTTGTTCTTTAAAAGCCACAGATGCCGAGATCCGCTACCTGAAAGCGGTCAGAAGCGAGTCGCATGATCACCGTTTGGACTTGGCTGTCTCGTGATGTTGCGGTGGAGCTCGTATTTATCTAATAGCTGATTGTATACGACCACATATGTTTGTTTTATAGGCTTTAACTTTGCCTTCTTGTTTTGTCGACCTCAACAGAGATCCGTGATGCAGCGTAACCGACCGATCCCCACCCTCCCTACACACACTCCTCCGCCCCCCCAAAGCAGTGGCATGTTTTACTCCGTCGGCCGTTTATGGGCTGCAACTCCACCAACCTCCACCAGGCTGCGTCTCGATAACAGAAAGTGTAGCCAACACTGTAGCTGCTCGTTTTATTCTCAGCTGCACTGCTCCTCAGCTTGTCGACAGAGTAAACGTACCAAAGCCTTCGCCATCCTCGCGCTTCACGGCTCATCACTGTTTCGTACTCTCAGGGTTACCTCTAGCGAGCAGCGCTGTAGTTTGAAATCGACACGTTTTTCACCCACGAGTCTCATAAAGCCAAAGCAACTGTTTCGCTTTTATTACTGTCTTGATATTTCTTGTCTGCATCACGTATCTCTGTGAAACATACTGATCTAGGCTATGCAAAAACATGAACTTACTGTTATATGCTGCGACCCCTCCGCTCCTGTTTTACAGTCTCTCTGTCGTTTTGTTTGTGGGCACCAGTACAAGCAATATAACTCTCAGTACTTGTGGCACTGCACTATACTGTAATCTACTTCGGTTGGTCTGTGTTTTATCTATTTGTTTAAGAAAAACTGTTTAAAAAGAAAGAAAAATACTTGTAATGCTACTACAGTGATGTGGGGAGTGTCTATTGAGGGGCTTGAGTTAAAATGCCATTCTAGTTTTTAAATATATATATATATATATGAATATATACACCATTTCCCCTCTTATTGTTTTGGCTTTTTGTCTCTGCTTCCTTCAACCACTAACACTTCTGCTACAAACTTATGGATAAAACACGTTTAGTTGAGTATGCTGAAAGAGTTGATTATATTATTATTACTATTATTATTTGGTCTGTTTGACACTTTTCTGTCCCTCAACTTTTTATTCTCCATCTTCATGAAATTACAGGCTAAATATGTAAACATTGCCTTTAATCCCCAGTTAATACAGAACCACAGTTTTTTTATCTATATCATACACATGAAAGACCTCAACATGGAACACAGTCAGCGTGGATCAGACCAGCCATTATTTGTAATACTTTGCTGAGCCCTCAACACTGTACTGAAAACATTTCAGTGTGATTGTGTCCATCAAACCTGTGAACTGTACTATTTTTTTTCTCAAACATAGATTATACCAAACAGATGGGAGGCACATGTCTTTGAGCTGTGTCATTTGTCTTTTCTGTTTTGTTTTGTTTTGTTTTTTTTGCCAAAATGGGAATCATCCACTTTTGAGAGGGAAGGCATCTATTTAATAAAAAAAAGAAGCAACTTGACTCTTTCTACATTGTTTTCCTAATAACTTAAAAAGAAAAGAAAAAAAAGCCAAAATAAGTAACATAGAAAAACAATAAGCACCGACTGACAGACAAAAAATGCTTTGGTTTTGTAAGAAGTCTGCTGTGTACTCTTTGGGTCATCATTTGTATTTTATTTTTTTAATAAAACAAACATTGGCGCACTGCTGATCGACTTTGAGTTTGTCCTTTTTGCAGAATCCCGTTTTCCTCGGGATCAATCAAACCTGAAAGGCTACAAAAGGTTCCCCGTCCCCTCTTGTACCCACATATTAATTTGGAGGATGATCGCATGCTTGAGTTAATGCACCTCAGGCATTCAGTCTAAATTATTGATGGGTGTCATTTAGCTGTTAGGGTAACGCACAGCCAGCCTCAAACACGGTGAAACAGGGTTTAGCTGGCACACTTGTGACTCTTTAAAGTTAAAATAGTCAAACGAGTACCAACTGAAAGCTTTAACGATATATAAAGCTCATGTTCACACATGATTGCTGAAATTATTGTAATCATGATTAAAGTCTGTTCCCAACCACAGGGTCGGCACACTGAAAATGCAAAAGTTACATATTTAATTCATACCACAGAACAGGCAAGTATTCAACACAGTTTATGCATATTTTAACCAAATCATTTGTATAAGGGTGGTGTGAGTGTGTGTGTATGCTCTTCCTGTCTGATCCTCTGGCTGTATTTGCTTAGTGTATTGAATGGTATGTTGAAGTCCTCATTTGCATGCCTGTCTGTAGCATAAACTGTGCTGGTGTCTGTCCTGTTGCCATTTTTCTTCAGTCATTTATTTCCATTTTGACACCTTCAAGATCATTTTAAATGTTTCACAAAGTTTCTAAATGCTGAATTGTATGTTCATGAATGAAACTGATTCATTGAAATGAATTCAGTTCACAAATTTGCAACCAAATTGACATCCTGCCAACAAACCCCAGTCACATTAAGGCATCAGACCTCCCCACTGATGTTATGATGTTCTATCATTTAGGACAGACTTTGAAATTATATATTAAATTATAGCTGAATCACTATGAACTAAAGTCAATACAGTTTCTATACCAGAGCTCTGAATTGGAAAGTAACCCATACCGTAGCAACTTGCCCTTCAAGTTTTTTGCATTGATCGGTGTCATGAGGAGGAATAAACTTAAACAGACATAAACTTTGACCCATCTCAGCGTCCTGGTGGTGTATAGCTCTATAGAGAAGGCAGATTGTAGCCAGTCACCTTTTTGGCAAAACTGATAACACGCTGCAGCCTTCCTTAGTCCCTGGCGTTTGTAGTGCATCTTCTGCTGTGCATTCTTGATGAGGAAGCTGATTTTTAGCTCCTGCTTTAAATTCTGGCAGATGGTGGTTCCCAGGAAGTGGAAAGATTTCACTGTCAACTGGGCAGCGATATAGAGAGATGAAGTCTGTAGGCGCTGGTAGTAATCCACAATCACCTCCACTGTTTTGACAGCACTAAGCTCCAGGTTGTTGTATTTACAACAGATCACCATATTAAGCCTTAAGGGGAACCAGTGCTGACAGACGGAGAGCCCATCATATGTCTGGCAGTTTCACATGCTTCTGCCTCCTGTCAGGCAGGAAGTCAGCGATGCAGCTGCAGGTACATTCAACTGGGACGGCTTGTCCTGCATGATGGTGTTGGAAGTGGAAATAGTCCATGAAGTAACCTGGAAAAAGTTCCTGTAAAGTTCAGGTGCTGGAGAATAAAGTGCAGTGCCATGTTAACTGCATACTCATGGAGATCATCTACCAGCACGCTGGCTTTATAGGCAAACTACAGGGGGTCTGAGATGGGGTCAGGGAGATATGACAGCAAAAGGTCTGTAGTCATTAAGGTTTATGATCCTTGATTTTTAGATACCTGGAGAAAATTGGTGTGTAAAGAAACCCTCCTACAGTCAGAAATAAAATAGAAAAAAAGGAAAAATGGGTTTTCTGTGCCCCAGCTACAGACATGTGTAAATAGTACGGTAAAAGGATGGGCTCTTTTATAGTGCTTTTTTACTCGAGCACTCCAAGCACTTTATACAACTTGCCTCATTCACATAAGAACTTTTTCTAGACCTAAGAGCTTTCTATCTAACATTCCCACTTGATGATACACTCCACCTCCTGAGCCACCCCAAGCTTACCGCACCTGGTACTCCTAGGCAGTCTCCCATCAAAGTACAAACCAGGCCTAAATCTGGTTGGGGAGGTACAGCGAGTCATCTGCTAACACTGGAAAATTGTGCCACGTCCCAAAGTATCCTTGGGTATCCTGCTCTCTGATGCATCCATTGGAGTGTGAATGTTAGATAGAAAGCTCTTAGAAAGCACTATACAAGAACCACTTCATTTATCATTTAGCTTCTGAGATTGGGCGTGTTCAGGGTGGCATAGCCGTAAACAATGACAATAGTAGGGCTCTACTCATAAATGTGTAAAAACCTTAAAATGCAGTGAGCCATCGTAACAGTGCTCACTACCCTCCATGACATTAAATACATCAAACAGTTCAGGACACAGAAGCAAGATAAAAACTGCTAAATTTATTGTAAATCCTAAGTCACTGACTGCATACATGAGGCACAGTTTCATAAAAAAACAATTAAAAAACATAAATAAGGTAGTGCGGTGGATAAAGTGGTTACAGCAGCGGTCCTCAACCCCCGGGCCTCGGACCAGTACCGGTCCGTGAGTCGTTTGGTACCGGGCCGCGAGAGTTGAGGCTCAGGTGTGAAATGTATGGTTTTCAGGGTTTTTATCGGTTTTCAGCGTTATTTTGTTATTGTTTTTATCGTTTACTTGGTTTTCCTGGGTCTTTTCATGTGTGTTATGAATAAATCTTCTTTTTTTCGGTACCGGTACTAGTTTTATTTTGTTGCATTTATCCGCGACACCTTAAAGGCCGGTCCGTGAAAATATTGTCGGGCATAAACCGGTCCGTGGCGCAAAAAAGGTTGGGGACCGCTGGGTTACAGAAACAAATGAAGTTTCCAAAGACTGCACAATAAATAAAAAGCACCGCCTAAGAGATATGATGACGTGTGGTGTAAATGAGAGGGTGGAGTCAGGAAGGGTGTGATGTGCTAAATAGAAAAAGAGAAGTGGCTGAAAGAACCATCTTCTTATAAAATAAAACAAACATAAAATAGCAGTAGTGAAAATAAAAAAACACTTTTTAAATGCACACACAGACTAGGGTAAAGGTATGAAATATAAATAAACGTTTTGACAAAGCAACTGACTTAAATTGATAATTTCCCTGAAACACACCGATCGCTACCATTGACACATGCTATGTGTAGATAGAACGGCTAAAAGCTCACACATGATGTTAACAAAGCAGATCACAGACTAACCCACACAAACGCCATGCATGCTAAAACAACAATAAGAATATAGAGCACATAATACAGCACAGTATAAACTGAGAGGCTTTTCTAATGCAAAGAAGCGGATCAGTGGCTTTTGCTAATTTGGTTAGCGCCTTGTACTGCAGGTAGTTAATGGACTTGCAAGCAGGAACACATCAGCTTACTTAAGTAGATTTCTTAAAGCTGCAAAATCAACATCAGTGATGTGAAAACCAGTGAAAAAAATATCCTCCAAATCCAGCAAACAGTACCAAAACACAAAAAAATAGCTGCTCATGAGAAGTCAGTGACGGTGCTGCACATCTGCTTTGTATCAGGTACAGAGGTGGAGATGGTAAGGCCGAGTTGGTGCGGGGGGGGCGACGACAAAGTGTGAATTGAGATCCTCCTATTGGTTCATGGCTACTGATGGCAAAGTTGGAGTATGGCTTTTTGTGTAGCAGGGAATACATCCACTCCACTTCCTGTCAAACTGAGTTGTCCTCGGGATTTAAAAAAAAAAGAACAAAAACAAACCAGTGCCAGCTGACAGCAGCGTCTCACTTTCAGTGCAGTTGTGTCCGCGGACCACGATGGCTTTTACAATCGCTGTCTGCTTTGTTGTTGTCCTCAGTAGAAACGCTTGCGTCTGTTCTCGTTCCAGTGGCTGTACACCACCAGGCCGATAACGATGAGGAAGATGCACGCCAGCATGGAAAAGAGCACGGTGAAGAAAATGGCTATTCCGCTCATCCCCTCATCACTCTGACCCACTGAAAGAGAGCACAGCAGTGAGCGAAAAGCACACCCTCTGATGGAAACTCCACTAAGTGATGCGTGACTGTGTTATCTCACATCTGATGAGCTCCATGTTGTCTACACTGGGTATGGTTATCACGTCTTCTTCCTCCTCTTCTTCCTTTTTGCTCCGCAGCACCGTCAGTTGGTAGAGTTTCATAGAAATTATATCATGGTTATCTATTAAGTAAGAATCAGCAAATGGAAATGTGAAAAAGTTAAACAGAAACCCAGAGATTAGAAGCTAATATGGAGTTCTAGGAATCTTCTTGCACTATAATTCAGCTCAAGTGAAGCTGGCGTTGTGAATCGATGGTGAGATCATTATTTTCACGACTAAACTGCTGACTTAAAGGTTAAAATCCCAGCTCGCAGCGCTAAATATTCACAGCCCTGAGGCCATAATTTAGAGTTTTAATATCTGAGTAGAGTGTCCTGTTACACAAGGCCAGATAACGACAATAAACAGCATCTAGTTTCTTTTTTCTTCATATTTTTACGTTTCCTAATCTCATTTTTACTACAGTTTTACAAAATATACTCTTGTCTGCATGATGGTGGCGTGAGAACTGACAGGTCTGCTGTCCTCTCCTCACACACCAACCCTCTGCATGTCGGCCTTCACTGCATCCGTTAACCTCCTCTGTGGTCTCTGTTTTTTTGTGTTTCCGTCTCTTTTTTGAATCCATTATTCTCAGAGTGTTCACTGAGTTTTTTCTGTCGGTCTCTCCCTATGTTTTTCCTTTATTAAATAAAGGCTCGATTTCACTTCATTCCATTGTTTCTGCGTCTTGCAGTTGGCTCAACGCCACACATGACGTCTAAAGCACACAACAACAGTTTTAAAAGATAAAGCTAAAACCAGCCATTGCATTACTCTGCACTTGTTTACCTGAGAGATCTCCAGTGATTGCTGAAGCGCCAAAATAATAGCCTTGTGGCAACCGCACGCCAGGTAGGTCCAGGCAGTCCCTCCATTCATGCTGCCCGTCGATATCTATCATCACCTGGGCGACACATTTCCATTTACTTCTAAGGTTCACCACTTAGAATGAACTTATATGATACAAGCTGCTTTTTCCTGCACGCCAAAATGATTCAAAGGCTGTGTCTCTCACCGTGAGCCTGCGGCGGACGTATCGGATGAAGAGGAAGCTATCGTGCTTGAGGTTGCGCACCATGGCGTTGCAGCCACCCAGCTCTGTGGGCCGGCCATCCCGCTCGTGGTCGTAGCTGATGGTGCCATTCCCCACCATTGCCAGGACGAAGGGGAAGATCCTCTTGTGGTCACAGGAGGAAAAGCAGAGAGGGAACAGGGCATTTTAGCAAGAGTGAATCCACATTAGTATGACTACAGTGACAGCAGCAAGCTGGGAAAAAGAAAAAGGGCTAAAGGAGAAGAAGAAATAATAAAATGGAGAACAATTAGGACATGCAGGCTCACTTCCTATTATGTGATTGTTTTGTGTAATTTCATAACATTTTATTAAGTATGACCCAGCTGTAACCACAAACAAACCATGGGGGGAGGGGAGAAAAAGGGTTAAACGAGAGTGGAGGGCGGATCATAGGGAGAGGGTCAGATGTTAAAAACACTGGTTACCTGTGTGCGAGGAGTGTATCTCTTCTTCTGCGCCTGTATCCAATTGTGTGCACAAAAGAAGAAAAATACAGCCCCTTTTACATAAACTGTTAATCCCACAGTGCACCCACACAGTAATCAGAACCACAGCAGCGTACCTCTATGTGTTTCTCCTCATTGGGGTATGTGTCCACAAAAACGCCCAAGCCGGTGAAGTTGTCCTTATTTCCAAAAACAGGCCCTGGAAATGATTTAAAGACAGTGCTGGTAACATATAAACACTAGTTCTTGTAGTTTATTTAGCACCATGGTTGGGTTTAAATTACATCCTGTAGTGCTTACCTTTCTGCATGCGTTCCTTCGTGTACCAAATGGCCAACCCGTCACCGTTCAGGTTCTTCTTTCCTTGCCCGTGAATTTTAAAGTGCACCTGCACCTCCCAGTCCTTCAGATGGCAGGGCTAAAACACAACAAGTCCAATAAGCTACAGAAGTATAAGTTAAAAGTCTTTGGTAGGCCTAGTACTGTTCCACAGTCTGGTTTCCTTTTGAGTAAATAATGTTTCACTGCCTGCTACATTTGATATAGAGCTTTATTGGGTGTAGGTGAGGTGACTGCATGGACAACACTTAAGGATGGGTTGAGGTCAAGCTAAGAGGAAAGGAAAATAGAAGCAGACTTCATCATTTTAGCGAGTCTACTAAGATTGAGGCAGATGCATGAGGTTTTTAACCCAACCACAGTCACAAGCAGCAGACGGTGAGGATGTTTGTTTACCAGTGTGAGATAAAATCAGCAAGGTTAAAGTAAAGATGATAGTGGGCAAGCAGTCAAGCTTCTTACTGTAATGAACCACATCTAACCAATTCTTAAAACCAAATATTACCATCATATTGTGACTGAGCATAACAATGTCAAAAGCCCATTTTTTAAAGTCAAAACAGTTCCAGAACAAAACAACTTAAACTGAAAACGTAGTAAAGCCTCGCTCACTGAAGACAGGCTGTGGTTATCACCCAGTTCGTGTCAGTGTACAGCAGCTCTTATCACGACCACACAGTCATCGCATGCATTTGTACAATAACTATAGGTCTAAACCTTCAATGTTTCTTGCAGCAACTACTGAAAGTGGAAGAAACATTTGTGCTTTACTATGGAGCAGGGGTGTGAAACATAAGGCCCACGGGTCAGAATTGGCCCAGCAATGACTCCAATCTGGCCCACTCTTTGGAAAATGTAAAGGAGGGCATACATTTAACTGGGGTGTTAGCCTGCGTTGCTGTAGCTAAGTAAACCTTATAAACAGGAAACAGAGTGCACGAGTCTGTTTAACTTCATCAGGCAACACAGTGGAAATTACCCTGCAGGATTTCAAACTAACCCTCACCTCTCCATCTGCAGCTTGTGTCTCTGGCTCTTACTGTAAATGTAAATACAGAGGTAGCTCTACTCTTTTTTATTTGAACCTGCTGTTACAAGTACAGCTGAAACGACACAATATATTGCCAAAGGTATCCAGTTGTTCAGTCTGACGTCACTAGCCGTGTCTGGGTCTAAACTCCGCTGCAGGTCCATATATCAAACGATCACTGTGGCATTACTGACAGTTGAAAAACTGTCTAAAGTCTTTCATCTTTAATAAAATGATCAGCGTTCTGCTCTACCAGGTGTAACAATTGAGTTTAACATCCAGGCTTCATGAAAACGGAATTTATGACATTTAACGGAGTTAGAAGTTAGCAGGGAGTTAGCTCGCTAGCTTCTATCTAAATACAATATAGCATGTCATGACTGCGGGGTTTTGGAAACAAATTAAAACGTACAGCTCTGTTATCACTTCCAGCATAAGTGAAGACAGAAAACTAAACAGCAGTGACGTTTGTAGGGTTACTGAAGTTGGGCTAGCTGGTATATAGTGATGTGCTACGTGACCGCTAGCGACACAGCTATGTTAGCATAATATAAACAAGCTAACTTTTTTTCCCACTCGATAAAAGTTAACGTGAGTGTTCTCGGTGGTCAGAAACAAAAGTAATCGCATGGCAGGATGCTGTAAAAGGACCAAACTTCAGCCAGGAGAACAACTGAGATAATCCATCCACAATACAAGGTTAGTCATTCATATACTGCTGCATGGGCTGGGCTGTAGTTACATCCTAAGGTTTTAAAAACTGAGCTTAAATAAATGATTAGCGGTAATAAAAGCAGAGGGAGGTCAACAGGGATCACTGACTGTTTTAGGAGCTTTTTGAGATCAAATAGAAGAAAATACATAACATTAAACATGTTAACAACACAAAAGCCATATTAAACACAGACTACTTTAGACCCGGAAGTAGGATTCGTCGCGTCATCACTGAACAACCGGATTGGGTCGTCTGTCTTCACACACATATGAACTTGGGTGACATCCCATTTTTAATCCATAGGGGTTTAATATGATTTAGGCCCAGCTGTTGCAGCTTTAACAGCCTTTACTCTTCTGTGAAGGTTTTCTACAAGGTTTAGGAGTGATTATGGGAATTTCTGGTCATTCGTCCAGAAGCTCATTTGTGAGCTCAGACACTGATTTTTGCACAAGAAGGCCTGGCTCACAGTTCCCCCTCTAATTCACCCCAAAGGTCATCTACTGGGTTGAGGTCAGGACTCTGCGCAGGCCAGTCAAGTTCATCCAGACCACACTCGTTCGTCTTCATGGACCTCGCTTTATCCACTGGTGTGCAGTCACGTTCCCACAAAGCTGGGAGCATGATATAGTTCAAAATGGATTGGTATGATGAAACATTAAGAGTTCCTTTCACTGGAAATAACTCCTGAAAAACAACCCCACACCATAATCGCCCCTCCACCAACCTTTATACCTGGCCCAATACAGTCCGACAATCACCGTTCTCCTGGAAACAGCCAAACCCAGAATCGGATTACCATCGGATTACCAGACTCCACTGTTCTGGAGTCCAGTGACAGCGTGCTTTACACCACTGCATCCGACACTTAGCATCGAGTTAGATGATGAAAAGTGATTTTAAGCACCTAAAGCAGTTAAGTCAAGGAAATAACTCAGTCACCAGACTTGCTGCTCATGCAGTATACTGGGAGTATGCAAACTTGTACACAGTGCAGCCTTTACTCACAATGCGGCTCCATATCGCCCCCTGTCTGCTCTGCATGTCAGGTGTCAGGCGCACCTGCTCGGTGGTTACCATGGCATCGCCCATCAGCTCCCAGTGGGAGGAGCTTGAGGAGCCCACACCTGGTAAAACAATCAGCACCCATTATAATGACAGCAAAACACAGCTCACTGAGCCTGAGATCAAAGTGCTTTGTCAGTGAGTGGGAGGGGGGACACGCGCATGAAAGATAAGAAAGCACAAAATATATACCGAGTATGTCACTATGACAATGCCACTAGACGAGTTGCGTGAGAAATAGAGTGATTTCATCTCAGAAAAGCGGCTAGTGCGTGCACGAGTTCATGAGTGAGTACATTATTCTGGAAATATCTGTCCTCGCCCCTCAGCCCGCGCCCCCTCCTGTACCACAGGTACCTTGGTAAGGCTTGGAAAGGGAATGCTCCCGCTTCAGGAACTCCTCCATTTCGTGGTCATCGTCGGCAAAACACAGGCTTAGAGTAACAACCAGAAAAGCGATTGTCCAGCAAAATTTCAAAGGCATTTTCTTCCCTTTGCATGTAAAACCGAGCAGTAATTTGGAGCCACTGTAGAGACTGCTGCTGCTGGCGGCGGCCATCGTTGCTCTAAACCCAGCCCACTGAACCGTCACCTTCACTCCCATTGGTCCGCTGGGTTGCATGGCTCGTGACCATTGCTCGGTTTAGCTGTCAATCAAAAGAAATGGTTTTGACACGCTATAGGACTATACAGTTGTTTTAAATAATTAACGGGATCGTATACTGTGGAAATATTATTCTGATCGTCACATTTAAGCTTCAAAGACTTCACTTCACAAGACTTCACAGCATTCGGGAGACCTTTATGCATTAAAGTGCTTACTTTGTGCATTATTTGACTGTAGAAATATATTTATTCATATTAGAAAAGGCCGAAAGCAAATCTGGATGAATTAGACAGCTCAACAAACACTGGAATATAATCCAGTGACGCTCTCTGGCAAACAATAACATTTCAGACTTCACCCAATATTATTACTGCCAATTCCCCACCCATACTGACAGATCTACTCTTCGGACCTGTTTTGTGTGTATCTGCTTCTGGTTGTGTTGGCCTGTCTCATATCAGGTTGCTTTTGTGTATTTTTATTTATTTATTTATTTATTTTTTGCATGTGTCACTTGTTTACATGACTGATGGCACTCGCTCGTGTGTGTGGCTCAGATGTGTTTCACACCCCTGTCCATATTCAAACCTCTCTGCACTTTTCATAGCGGCTTTGTCATTTCAGATCATGCACTGGTTTATGAAGATGCCAAGTTGCACACTGTAGCAGGTTAGGAGCAGGGATACATAAATAATTGCATCAAAAATGAAGTATTAATGGATTTCTCAGGGTTTATGTATAAGACCACACCACATACATCACACATACATACACCTCTTTCATATTGATTTTTGATTTATTTATTCACTGAACTTTCTTTAGGTTAATATAAATCAACAAATAAATTATGGTGTGATTCAGTTACAGTGAATTAGATCCAACTGTATTCCCACTTTAAAGACTCAATAGTTATATAGAGTTTGACGTATATTTTACTCCAGAACATTTGTACTTTCAGTAAAAGTCTGTTTTTATAGACTCTACATATACTGTGGTGTTACAACTTATAGAACATAAATATAAAGATAGGATACTATATTTTAGACAATTTAATGCTCCCATAAAGGTCCACAAAGACATCTGTATAAAGTATAGAATTTAGGATTCGATACTACTTCCACAGCTTTAAAAAGCTGATCATCAGTATTTCATCACAGCATTTGTGCACTGTTTATTGAAACAGCTCTTTAATATTGTTCTTGCTAGTCTCTTTATGAACACTATTAAGACTGGAAAATAAGCAAATATAGAAAAATATCTAACTAAAATTTTAAAAATGTAAAGAAAATTGTAAAAGAAATATTCTAGCAGTGACAACAGACAGATGTGTGGCATTTCCCTGTAATCTGCAGGCCCAAGGCAGGAGACCTGAGTGATGGACAGACATAACAACATAGCTAATCTTCTGGCTACACAGAGACGACCACAAAGCATAAAAACATAGCACACCCAGCATGCAGCAGCTACAAGTTAGCACAAAAAATAAGGAAATTTGTGTGATCGATTATTTATTTGTTGTGACGATGCTTTTTGGCAATAACTCTTATACTGTTTAACAGTCTGTTTTTTCCTCTTAAATGATGCCACATTTGTCGCATCAGAAATTGGGCACAACCTGTTCCAACTTCTCTCCTCTGGGAGGCGCTACAGAGTACACCAAAACAAGCAGCTTCAAGTACAGTTTCTTTCCACAGGCTGTGACTGTGATGAACATTTAGAACAGTCATTTAGTGTGAGTGACTGTGTTTTTATACCAAATTATTTGCTATTTATTGGCTGACAATTACAAGTCGTGGAGACATTTTTCAAACCAATCCTTTACAAAAAGAAGCAATAAAACACTATGAAAACACCTCACCAAACATAAAATTATATAATTGTAAAATTGTGTACAAAGTATCAAAGTAAAAATATTATTCTGCAGAAAAATGTCCTCTATCAATGTTTTTAAATGAGCTTTTTAAAAATAATTTATATTATGTTTAATGTTCAGCATTAGACCAGCGTGTGACATGGTTAACAGTCATCTACAGGGTGATTAAGGAGGAGAGAGAGCAAATAAATCTGTTTAACATCTGATCTTTGGGTTTTTGTTCAGTAATGGACTGGCTGGCTTTAACTGTACAAAGGTTGTTCGACACTACGAAACACATACAGACTTCATGATGTTCGGCTAATATTTTTATTGTGAATATTAATCATGAGGGTAAACGGCCCTGTACACCACGGAGCGAGGTCAGCATATCCACGATATCCTCAGCTC
>NW_005187403.1:10301111-10310738 GCF_000239375.1 Pundamilia nyererei
CTGCAAAAGGACCTTGGACTGTTTGCATCTGAGCTTGTTCAGCTCTCTAACACAAGATGGGCCTGCCAAGTAAATTCCATCAAAGCCCTTCTCAACAACATTTCTGCAGTTTTAGCAACTCTCGAAGCCACAAACACTCCTATTGCTAAAGGGATCTTGTCCAAGCTTCCAAAACCCAAGACTGTATACATGTTAATCATGTTCTCACAGCTGCTTGGGATCACTGAAGGCCTGCACCGCTACCTGCAGGGAGAAAGGCTAGACATGGGCAAAGCTGTGGAGTACAAGATGTCGGTAGTTGATACACTAAGTAAATGGCGCACAGAGGCTGCTACTGAGGAAATATTTGAGAAGGCCATGGACATTTGTGGAAGCTACAACATCCAGATTCCTCAGGGGGCACGACACAAACAGAAAAGACTTGAAGGATTTGTACTTGAGTCCAGTTGTGGTGCAACACCAAATCTCACAAGCTCAGCAGAGTTTAGGTACGAGATATTCTTTCCTTGTTTGGACCGAATGTTGCAGGAGCTAGCAGACAGATTTTCTGGGGCAGGACAGAAAATAATAGAGGGCATTCAGGCATGCAATCCATCCTCCTCAACATTCCTTTCCGAAGGTGCCTTAAAACCCATTGTGGCACACTACCATGTGACGATAAAGCCTGAAGAACTTGTGGCAAAAAAACTTCATGAAAAGAAAAATGGAAAAAGAGGACATTTGCGACATCACAACTGCCTTCCACTTGCTTGACGAGGACATGTTCCCAACTCTGAAGGTCATCTTTAGAATTGCATTAACCATTCCTGTCAGTAGCTGCAGCTGTGAGCGCTCTTTTAGTGCCTTGCGTCATCTCCACATGTGGCTAAGGAGAACCATGGGACAAGAGAGGCTGAATGATTTGGCCATATTATCTATTGAAAAGGAGTACTTGGATAATGTTGACCTTGAAAATGTCATTGATAGGTTTGCAAAACTCAAGCCTCGAAGATACAATCTCATGTTACCACAATAAAGAGGTGTTGTCAGTGTAGTGCAGATCTGTGATGATTTTCAGTGCTACTGTCATCTAGTTTTGATTTTGGTTCTTTGTTGGTTAAGTCCTAACGGGCAGGGATAGCTCAGTAGGTAGAGTGGTGGCCCCATGATCGGAAGGGCAGGGTTTCGACTCCACTGAACGGCTACCCTGAGGTACCCCTCAAGGTACCGTCCCTACACACTGCTCCCCGGGCGCTGCACTGGTGGCTGCCCACTGCTTCACTGCGTGAATGGGTTAAATGCAGAGGAACTATTTCCCTATGGGGACTAACACGCACACTTTACTTTACTTTACTAAAGTAGTCCTGTTTTCATTCCGGATCAGTTCTGGGTGTGGTTGAAATGGGGTTTAGTCCCCGTATCTTGAAACAGCCCTAATTTTGTTCTGCCTTGCTGTTTAAGTAAAAAACTGTTTATAAGCTACATATGTGATATTTTTTTCTCATATTAAGTTTTTTTTTTTTTAAAGCTTACAACACAGCCTAATAAATCTTCAACTTCATAGCAGGTTTTTTTGTCATTTCCAACCCCCCGCGCGCGTATTACCCTTTTGGGCTAAGCCCCGGGTGTATACAATGTCTGGCTCCGCCTCTGCTCTTACTCTCTCTCTCTCTCTCTCTCTCTCGCACTTTTTTTCCGCTTCACTCCGCACGCGAGCCGTGTGCTTGCGCTGGGAGGAGGGGGGAGGGGCGGTAGTTACAGTCGCAGTAGCACAGAAACAGAGCAGGAGGGAGAGACAGAGAAAGAGAGCCAGGGACAAAAACGTCACATTAGAAAGGTATCCAGTGATGACGTGACGAATCCTACTTCCGGGTCTAAAGTAGTCTGCGTTTAATATGGCTTTTGTGTTGTTAACATGTTTAATGTTATGTATTTTCTTCTATTTGATCTCAAAAAGCTCCTAAAACAGTCAGTGATCACTGTTGACCTCCCTCGGCTTTTATTACCGCTAATCATTTATTTAAGCTCAGTTTTTAAAACCTTAGGATGTAGCTACAGCCCAGCCCATGCAGCAGTATATGAATGACTAACCTCGTATTGTGGATGGATTATCTCAGTTGTTCTCCTGGCTGAAGTTTGGTCCTTTTACAGCATCTTGCCATGAGATTACATTTGTTCCTGACCACCGAGAACACTCACGGTAACTTTTATCGAGTGGAAAAAAGGTTAGCTTGTTTATATTAAGCTAACATAGCTGTGTCGCTAGCGGTCACGTAGCACATCATTATATACCAGCTAGCCCAACTTCAGTAACCCTACAAACGTCACTGCTGTTTAGTTTCCTGTCTTCATTTATGCTGGAAGTGATAACAGAGCTGTACGTTTTAATTTGTTTCCAAAACCCCGCAGTCAGGACATGCTATATTGTATTTAGATAGGAGCTAGCGAGCTAACTCCCTCCTAACTTCTAACTCTGTTAAATGTCATAAATTCCGTTTTCATGGATGCCTGGATGTTAAACTCAATTGTTACACCTGGTAGAGCAGAACGCTGATCATTTTATTAAAGATGAAAGACAGTTTTTCAACTCTCAGTAATGCCACAGTGATCGTTTGATATATGGACCTGCAGCGGAGTTTAGACCCAGACACGGCTAGTGACGTCAGACTGAACAACCGGATAGTGATCATCCACAACTATTTTCAGTTGCAGATGATAAAGGATTCAGAACGTTTATTCATGCAGGCCCATATGACAGAGAATGTGCATGTTCTTTTTGTTTTCATATTATAATTTATATTTAATTGTGTTGTGGTTTGAAGGGTTTTGTGTTGTTTCACTTTAAATTTGTTTAAAAGGAAAAAGCTGAAAGCTAAATGGTTAAAAGTTGAAATGTGAATAGTTGGTTTTTGTATTATATGATTTATTTATTTATTAGATTTTATGTGGAGTGAATAAATAAAAGTATATTTACGGTGGCTCCTAGAGACAAAGCACGTGCAAACATCAAAACACGTCCGAACTCTGAAGCACGTACAAACCCTGAAGCACGTACAAACTCTACAACACGCAAAATCTCCACAACACGCCAAAACTCCACAACACGTACAAACTCCACACGCAAAAACTCCACAACACGTACAAACCCCGAAGCACGTAAAAACTCCAAAACACGTAAAAACTCCACAACACATAAAAACTCCACAACACGCAAAAACTCCACAACACGTACAAACCCCGAAGCACGTACAAACTCCAAAACACGTAAAAACTCAGACGCACGTAAAAACTCAGAAGACTGTAAATGCTAGGCGCAGTGTTGAGTTTTTGTTACGTAGTGGCTACACAAGCCAGCGATTTCAGTTAACGCTAGAAATGTGTTTTGGAGTTTGTACGTGCTTTGTCTCTAGGGGCCACCGCATATATTTATATATAAACATATATAAATAAATCCACTCTTTTTTTACATTAGTAATTCCTTTTGTACATAATTTTATATTGTTATTAATGATAAATTAATTAATGCAACAAAACAACCGAAAGAGCTGGATCTTTTTAGTGAGCCGAGTCGAAAGAGCCAGTTCTCTAAAAAGAGCCGGAAATCCCATCACTATTCTGTAGGCACTGTAAAAGTAATCGGCTCAGCTGAATGCTTAATTTGCCAGTCAGTGTCAGGGCAAGCTGTTCAATACAAATCAGGACTCCCTTGAAAAAGAGGTTTTTGATCTCAACGGGACATTCCTGGTTAAATAAAGGTTAAATAAATTTTAAAAAATACAAACTTTAAGCCTGGCCATGTCTCAGTATGCGTGCTTGTGTGTACTTGTGTTCTCGTGGACTTGTGATACATCATTAGTTGGAGACCAAGTACTGTTCCAATTCAAAGTATGCATCAAGCCAAGTATGCTAAAAATTCCTGGATGTGTTCTTGCTCCTCCCATTTTGTCGAGCATGCATCAGTGGTGACTTGTGTGGACTTGGTACAGCCAAATATCCCAGAATGCATTTTGTCCAAAACTCAAATCCAGCAATGGTGGAGGAGCGCCACCAAAAACTTTTAAATATTACTCTTTCTGGATCACAAAATAAACTTTTTAAGTTATTTTCAGATGTCTGTTACCCACCAGCTCGATATCTGACTGGGAGGTCAAGGCTCACTACAGCCGGCAGGAACAGTGGACAAATACAAAAAAAAACCCCTAAAAAAACACCTATGATCCGAAGCCAGACTCTTTATCGATCTGATCAGCTGTTCTTGTCACTTCCTACGGTGGATTATATCTCATCATGTTGTCAGCGTGACCTATCACATGGACCTGTCCAACAACAACAGGAAGTGATGTTTGTTTTTTTTCTCTCTACACTAGTATTTGCTCTCATTCGTAATGTTGCAATCGCTTTCTTGGAAACTTACACTCTATACACAACAGAAACTCAATACACACTTTCTACACCTCCACACATGACATTATTATGCAGTCAAAATCCAGACACGCCAAACACTTCACCTTGCGTGAAGCTTCGGATCTCATTACTGCCCCACCTGAAGACGGTGGCCATTTGTCAGATCCTGATTCTGCCGACAGTGGGGGTGAAACCGACTTCATCGAAGGGATTGACCCTTGCCAAAACAAGTATGTATATTGTTTGAAAAAATAGTTTTATGTTAGAGAAAAGTAAGAAGAATTTCGTGCGGAGAGGAATTTCGCACCGCAAAACATTTTTGTGCGAATTACACATCATTATATTACTTTCGTGCTGGACAAATCGAACACGGTGTTAAATTCTTTTGTGTATAGTGTTGATAATATTGAAGAGGAGGGAACGGAACTGAAGTGTCCTGCTCGACTGAAGCAGCCTCTACTCCGGAGAGAAGTAGAGGAAGAGGAAGGAGTTGGATGAGTTGTCCTCTGGCAAAAAGAGGCAAGAGCTTCAGGTCAGAGTCACTCTCCAGTGATGCACAGCTACCTGGAAGAGGGATAAGGACCCAAACAACTTGCCTCAACCTGTCTACCGAATTTCTTTCCAAAAAGAATGCCAGATGTGGAGCCGCCATTTTCAGTATGTGTGGACAGTCCATCTCCATCTGAACTGTTCAAGATTTACTTTGACCGTGCTGATATCAAAACACTGTGTGCCAACACAAACAAAAATGCAGCTAAAAATATTGCTGCAGGCAAAAACTTCAAGTGGACTGAGCTCCTCACAGAGGCTGAAATGTACCATTACTTTGGCCTAACACTCTACATGGGGGTTCTAAAGCTGCCCACAATGAGAGATTTTTGGCATGTGAATTTGATTTTTCATGTGGAATATCTTTCCGAGGTCATGTCCAGACACCGGTTCCTCACCATCACTTGGAATGTTCATATGAGTGATCCTGCGGAAGATGCTCTCAATGACAGAAAAACAGGCACTGGTGATTATGACTGCCTGCACAGAGTACGTTCCCTGTATGACGTTAGCGTGTCGCCTGCAAAGCTGTATACTACCCACAGCAAAACCTCTCTGTGGGTGAGCTCATGGTCTATAACAAAGCCAGAGTTTTCCTGAAGTAATACATAAAAATCAAGCCAACAAAGCGGGGATAACACTTTTTGTGCTGTCTGACAACACAGGCTACACAATGGACTAACATTTATACAGGGGGGTCAACTGTGGTAACTGAGAAGGGGCCGTCATTTGCTGGGATGGCACTTATAAACAAAAACTACCTGGGAACGGGATATCACATTTATTGTAATAACTTTTATACCAGTCCAGCACTTTTTCACCACCTTCATGGCCTGGGGGTTGGAGCATATGGCACATTTTGGGACACAAGATTTGGAGTACCAAAAACCAAAGTTAACGCTCTGACAAGAAAATCTCCGGGGACACTATGAAAAGGGTCTGCAAGGTTGAAGGACGACACAGAGCAGTTGAGGTGCCATAACCATCAGCTGTAAAGGATTACAACCTCATGGGAGGAGTTGACCTGTCAGATTTTTTTGTTGATGAAGTGCTAAAATGCTTGTGTGCAAACACAAACAAAAATGCTGCAAAAAATAACGAAAAGGGTGAAAAATTTTACTGGAATGAAATAACACCAGAAGAGCTACAAAGGTACCTGGGCTTGTTTACTTTACACTTTACAGTCTGCAATTTTCCAAAAATGTCAGACTTTTGGAGGAGAAACACAATTTTTCATGTTCCTTTTCCTGCCACTGTAATGTCCAGAGACCGTTTTATGGCCATCACTTCTAATCTTGGTATCAGTGATCCAGAAGAAGATGCGGCCAATGACAGAAAAAGGGCACAGAGGACTATGACATACTTCACCGAGTCAGACCTCTCCTTGAGATGATGAGAAATCGTTGCATAAGTAATTACCACTCAGAGCAGCATATTTCAGTTGATGACAGGATGGTTTCTTCAAAGCCAATATTAGCCATCAAGCAATGCATGAAGGCCAAACCCACCAAGTGGGGGCTAAAAATTTTTGTTGTTGCTGATGTCAATGGCTACACAATAGACTTCAAGCTGTATACAGGGAAATCAAAGTTTTCATCAGGGAAAGGACTCTCTTTTGACGATCTGGGATCGGGTTACATTTTTTACTGTGACAACTTCTACACCAGCCCAGCTCTCTTTCAACACTTGAATAAGCAGGGATTTGGGGCTTGTGGTACATACAGGCTGGGTGTTCCATCCACTCAGGAAAATGCTCTACATAAAAGATCACCAAGAGGGGGCCTCTTGGTGGATCAGGGACGGTGAGCTTTTATTTGTAAAGTGGATGGACGGTCGAGAAGTCTCTGTCTGTACTACATATTTGTTGTTGTTTAGTGTTTTAAAGTTTAACCCCTTAGCAGTCGGACGTACTGCCCACGGGACATTGGATGGTTTAGGGGACTAATTGGACTGCTAAGGGGTTAAATTGCAAATTCTAAATATTTTATTCATGTACACTTTGAGTTCTTATTCAGTAAAAATCTGTAAGATTGAATTTAAATTCGTTTTTTGTGTTTTCCTGTTATTATTCCCTTGTTACACATCAATCCGATTGTTAAGTGATGACGTGACGAATCCTACTTCCGGGCCTAAAGTAGTCTGCGTTTAATATGGCTTTCGTGTTGTTAACATGTTTAATTTTATGTATTTTCTTCTATTTAATCTCAAAAAGCTCCTAAAACAGTCAGTGATCACTGTTGACCTTCCTCGGCTTTTATTACCGCTAATCATTTATTTAAGCTCAGTTTTTAAAACCTTAGGATGTAACTACAGCCCAGCCCATGCAGCAGTATATGAATGACTAACCTCGTATTGTGGATGGATTATCTCAGTTGTTCTCCTGGCTGAAGTTTGGTCCTTTTACAGCATCCTGCCATGTGATTACATTTGTTCCTGACCATCGAGAACACTCATGTTAACTTTTATCGAGTGGAAAAAAAGTTAGCTTGTTTATATTATGCTAACATAGCTGTGTCGCTAGCGGTCATGTAGCACATCATTATATACCAGCTAGCCCAACTTCAGTAACCCTACAAACGTCACTGCTGTTTAGTTTCCTGTCTTCATTTATGCTGGAAGTGATAACAGAGCTGTACGTTTTAACTTGTTTCCAAAACCCCACAGTCAGGACATGCTATATTGTATTTAGATAGAACCTAGCGAGCTAACTTCCTGCTAACTTCTAACTCTGTTAAATGTCATAAATTCCGTTTTTATGGATGCCTGGATGTTAAACTCAATTGTTACACCTGGTAGAGCAGAACGCTGATCATTTTATTAAAGATGAAAGACTTTAGACAGTTTTTCAACTCTCAGTAATGCCATAGTGATCGTTTGATATATGGACCTGCAGCGGAGTTTAGACCCAGACACGGCTAGTGACGTCAGACTGAACAACCGGATAGTACCTACTGGGATTGATACGCCTACCTTGAATGGTTTTCCATTACAAATGACGCCGCTGTCGGTGGTATACAGTCTGACTATGTCACATTTTATTACCTTCTGCGATCGCTTGGAAAATCCTGAAAACTAGTGACGTGCAGAACGATCCTGAAATATCGATTCCTCCGATACCAATCATTTATGTTCTAGAATCGATTCTCACATTAAAATATCGATATTTTAGTAATTTAGGGTAAATTTGTAGTTTATCATTAACAGGAACACAGTGGAAAGAAACTATATCATTCGTACATTCAAAGGAACTACTTCCTCTTCCGCCTTTCATAGTCATGTGCGAAATACGGCTGTATAAATATCTAGCACCCACTGGCACGCGCACTCACAACAATGGCTGAGCTAATTGTGCGGACGTATTTTACCTCCACAAACAGCTGAGAAGTGGTTTGCAATACATGTGGCAAAAAAAAGTGAGGTGTTGTGGCCATACTTGCCAACCTTGAGACCTCAGAATTAGGGAGACATTCAAAGGGGCTGTTGGGGGGGGGTGATGAATAAATTTTACAGTGTTTATTTATCGGATAAAATGCGTTAAATGTCACCGTTATTATTGGCCGGGGGAAAACAGCGGGGGGTGTCCAAATTCAGAGGCTGCTTCCACCTGATGAAAGAAAGCCGGGTAGTACGTCACGAGCTCCCTCGGTGGAGTGAAACTCTGTCATCTGCTCCTTGCTATCTAAAATATAACCGGGCGCTGGCGTAAACTCTCGACCGTCTCACACTTCTGTTTAATCAGTTTTCTGTTTGACGTTTATTCAGCTGTGTGAAAATATGTTAAAAGTTTTTTTGCGACCCAGAAAGAGAAATAAGAGTCATATTAAAACTAAGTAGCTGCCGCCATTGTTGGAAACTGGAATTGGCTGGGCCATGCTATGAATTCTGCGAAATGGTTTTTCAATTTTGTTGAATGGAAAATCGGGAGAAATTCGGGAGAATGGTGGCTCCGGGAGATTTTCGGGAGGGGCACTGAAATTCGGTATTCTCCCGGAAAAATCGGGAGGGTTGGCATGTAGGGTTGTGGCAACACCACTAACCTTGTCAAACCCCTCAGAGTAAATCATATCACAGAATATGAGGAGTGTATGTTGAGGCGAACTGAAGAGGAGGACAGGGACAGGTGCTGCTAGGGCGAGACAAACGTCTCTCATGGAGTCCTTTAGTGCTGCAGGCAGGCAAGGTGTTCAAATAGCGCACAAGTTCAGTTTTTTTTTTATTTCTATATGATGAACTTGCTATTATTAAGTGATAAGAACAAGTAATCTGATGTCCTGTAATTTTACTGAAGAAAAGCCTTGACTCCGTTGCTCCACTCACCACCAAAAAGATTAACGTAAAACATGCATCACCCTGGAGAAACGAAGAAGTCAAAAAACTCAAAAGAAACTGCAGGGCAGCAGAAAGGAGATGGAGGAAAAATAAAAATAATATCAACCATCAAATATTTTCCGAGCAACTTAAAATGTACAATAATACATTAAGGAAGTCAAGAAATTCATACTTCGCCTTAACAAAAATAATCCCAAGGTCCTCTTTTCCACCATAGATCATTTATTTAACCCTGATTTTAAAAGCTCCAAAAGAACCCCCACAGACTCGCTCTGTGAGCAGTTTGCAGACCACTTCAGGGGAAAGATCAGCGCCATCAGATCTGATATTTTATCTAATCGCGATATGATTGTAAACACATCTGAG
>NW_005187403.1:10312638-10334971 GCF_000239375.1 Pundamilia nyererei
GGGTGGGGGGATATATGTGTATTGAGAGTGTGGGGAGTGAGTTGGAGGGTGGGGTGGGCTGCTTTTAACTATGTAAAGCACTTTGTGCTACATTTTTTCTGTATGAAAAGTGCTTTATAAATAAAGATTGATTGATTGATTGATTGATTGTAATCAGTATGACCTATAATTTGAGATACAATAAATAAAATACGTTTTTTGTACAAAGCATCGGTATCGGATCAGTATCGTCGATACCACCCTGAATATTACTTGGTATCGGATCGGAAAGGAAATCAGTAGTATTGCACATCACTACTGAAATAATTAAATTATATTATTAAATAAATTAAACAATTTATAAATAAATTATTAAATAAATTAAATAATTTCCCCCAGGGATCAATAAAGTATTCTAATTCTGATTCTGAAAACCTACACTGTAATATGTTGCTGCCGCCCTGTGTTGGCTCGTAGGCACAGCAGATTGGTCGGCGGAGTGGATGTTGTGAAGGAGACCACGCCCCCTCTCAGAGTTTGGCAGCGGGGGATGGTGTGAAGGAAGGCAGGAAACCATGGATCCCACTAAAGAACAGCTGGAGAAAACGGTGGACATTTATCGAGATACGTGGGTCCGCTTCCTGGGTATGTGTTGTTTAATTGGTTTCTGGTTACCTGCGCTAAATTCACTGCCGGGACAGAGTGTGGACCAAATGCTAGCTAGCTCGGAGTTAGCAAAGGCAGCTAACCACTCTCCTCAATATCTATTTATAGTAAAGTTGCCTGTTCAAGGTCGTTTTATTACTGCATGGTATAATTTTGAAGCATTGAAGGTATGCTCGGCAGTGTCGCGGTTTTGTTTCCACACTGTTATGTAAGACGCAGTGCGCTACTAACTCCACGGCATGTAGTTGTCCCGGTTAGCCCTTAAAATCACTCAGTGAAGGCAGTTGACAAGCAAGTTGAGACAGTGACTCAACCACTGAGAAACGGCCAGGCGTGATCCTATTTAAGGTTAGTGTATTTCTCCCTTTACTTCCCCATCTCTACCAGCTATTACAGCGAGGGAGGGCGCGAGCAGCAACCAGTCCTGAAGGGCATCAACTCTGCAGCTGTTCCCACAGGCTACATGCCTCCTCAGCTTTCATAACATATACTAGGCAGCAGTAACACGGTAGTAGCAGTGTGTATGCGGCGTAATGTGCATTCCTGTCATTTTTGTATGTGTCAATATGCCGCAACAGTGAAAGCACCTACATGTTAATTCAGCTGCAATAATGATCTTATTACGATGTGTGCCGGTATTCATGTGGATGCTACTTTGACTTTAACTTAAAAGCACTGAAGGTCAAGCATGCCACTCATGGCAAAAGCAGTCCTCCACCTGACAAAAACCTCGAACGTGAATAACAGAGGCGGATACTGTCCCAGCGTCCAGATTCCCCAAGCTCCCAACGTGAAGGGCAGAGTAACCTGCTGGACACAAAGGATCTGCTGATAATTTCCTGGTGACAAAATACAGGACACCCCCTGAGGTCAGGTCCGAGCTGTTTTGGCAGCACAAGGGTGACCTAAAAGTATTAACCATCAGTTTTTTGTTTTCCAGCTATATTATTCTGTACATTAAGAAACATTACACATTTCTACATGAAATTATTATTAATATTACATGTCTCCATACTGCGATGAAATTGCCAGGTGGTGGTTATCCAACTCAAACTTAACTGATCTTAATTATAACAAAATAATCAGTTAAATTAGTAGGAAGATCCATTAATGACCTTTGAGATTACTTAAATTCCTTAAGTTTGGTTGTTTTAGAGATATTTTGAGCATGTTACCACAAAGTATTGAATGGCGCACTTTTCCCCCCCCCAAATCAAAGTGTTTTGGCAGTGAAACACAGGAGGCTATTTATTGGTGGATGGCAATAGAAGAGACAGTGGCTTGTCTGCTGTGCTTGTAGATTAATACCAATTTACTTTTATAATCTGATGCTAATAAATAATGCAGCAGAATTGCCCCGCTGCGTACGTGAGCACTCACTAATTGTTCATGGAAATCTCTAAACGTCACTTTTATCACCCACGTCCTGCTATCTTTTTCAGCATTTGTGGTCCTTATCACTGCTGCTTATCTTATCTTGTGAGCACATAAAACATACCCAATCTCTCTAACTAACGTTCCTGTCTTGCTGAGCAAACAGCAGTCATGGCATATTTTCTTATTAGACAGTGCTTTCTTAGATTACCTCATCAGTACATTTGATGGCATGCACTGTAGAAAAGAAGGGCTCTTATCTTTTGGTTAATGTTACTCTCACCTTCTGGTCCAAATCCAGTAGCTGATCTGGGCAGTAACAGTCAAATATTTAAAATGAAAGTGTACCATGTGATGAAATCTGGGACTTTGGGACGTAGCCATGATTACTGCTGTGTAGCATCCCCCCCTTCTTGTAACAATAGTCCATAAATGTCTGGGAACTGAGGTCAGTTGCTTGACTTTTGGGAGAGGAATATTGTTCTGTCCTTGTCTGATATAGGACTCTAGATGCTCAGCAGTCCTGGGTCTTCTTTGCTGCATTTTTCGTTTCATGATGCATTAATTGTCTTTTCAGTTGGAAGAAAATCTGGACTGCAGGCAGGCCAGTTCAGCACCTGGACTATTTGACTATGAAGCCATTCTGCTGTAATAGACACAGTTTGTGGTTTAGTATAGTCCTGCTGAAGTATGCAAGCACTGTCTGGATGGGAGCATGTTGCTCTAAAACCTTTCAGCATTGGTAATGCTTTTCCAGATGTGCCAGCTGCCAGTTCTATAGGCAGTAATGTACCCCCATACCATAAGAGATGCATGACCTTGAACTGTGTGCTGATGCTGAAGTCAAATGGTCTCTCTCCCCTTTAAACCTTAGGAGACAGAGTCAAAGCAGCCATTCTTAATTTAAACCTTGGCAAAATACACAAGAGATGAGTTGTGAAAAATGACAGTTTGAGTTATTTTTTAGATATCTCACTGCAGTCTCAGTGTGTCTCCTTGCACCTGTGCCTCAGCAATAAGTCCTGGATTGTCAAAACAGTCATTTTCAGTTTGGGTAAGTGGAGGAAGTAGCAGGAAAGCAAATTTAGTAGGTGGAACAGGTTAAGAAGGTGGAATTGTGTTGATATTGTCAAAAAACAAAACCCAAAACAACCTTGAAATGACTGAAAACCAGTGTGAGCTATGTTAAAAGCTGCAGCCAAACCAATTGTGCATATACTTGAAGTGTTGCAGTTCTTGCTTAGCCTGATTTTTATTTCTATTATGATGCGATCACTGTCAGGTGTGTTTGGAACTGGTTCAGACTGCAAGGCATTTATTCCTCCAGTTCAGCAACTTTTGCCATGGCTGGTTTTTGTAGAAGGTCGTCTTGTGGCCTACGTTCTTTGTGAAAACACCAATCGTAACATTATAAGATCCATGATGTTTGCCTATACTTCAATCAATCGCTTGGTATTCGGTAACCTCTGTCTTTTGTATACAGGTGCTGCTACTCTGACTGCTCTTTCTTTTAGTTTTATGTGACTTGTGGTCGAGACAAAAACAAGCACTACATCGTGTATACTCAGACTATTTTTGATTACATGTGATTCAGCTGATTTTTCATGTGTTAAAACACAAAGCTTGTGACAGACATGTTGGCAGTGCTTGAACAGTAGCTTCAGTTTTGCCCGCAGTACCCTTGATGTAATCATAGAGCAGCAGCAGAATTTGACTCCACCACGCTCCACTGGTTCTGTTGTCACTGAACCAAAGATAATGCTTCTGTGTGACTGGTGTTAATTGTACCAGTGATGTTCATGTACTATGGGATATGGCGCAGGTGACTTCTTAATAAAAGATCTAGGGAAGTGTAAGTCATTCCACCATCATTGGAATGGAAATGGAAAGAGATACAGCTGTTTATTAGCCCCTTCGTTTCAGGATTTGTATCCTGTGCTGCGATCTAGCTTATAAAGAAATACTGCAGAGATCCTCTACTTTGAATATCATAAATTCTTTATTATTATGAATAAAAGTTTAGAACTGTTAATTAGCTTTCTGCTCTGGAGCTTCAGCACCTGATAGGCTATTGTGTATGTAAAGCAGACTTAGAATGCATTTATATCTCTGTTCCCACAGGGTATGCCAACGAAGTCGGGGAGGCCTTTCGTGCTCTTGTGCCAGTGAGCTTGGTATGGGGCAGCTATGCTGTGGCCACTGCATATGTTACTGCTGATGCCGTGGACAAAGGGAAGAAAGCAGCTGTGGTGAGATATTGCCATTAGTTTATTGTATCTTCATTAATAAACCTTATAGGGTACATTTTCATTTTTATGTAACAAGGAAAGGGTTTAATTACATCTCAGCTTTTAGTGACTTTAAGTTGAATTCTAATTCGTTTTCCCCCTTGCTGAGATTCATTTGTGTTTGTCTGACCTTGATATTTACCAACTACCAGGTGTACATTGCAAGTTTGTGTGTAAAAAAACAACCCCTAGTCACATGTGCTCAGGATCCAGCATGGTACTTTAGATGTGCAAAGGTCTGTACAGGCTTGCAACTAGCTGTGAAAATGAATGTAAATTCACTCATGTTCTCCAATAGTCCAGAACACAACACTTTCTTTCCTGTATTTACTTTTATTCCTCCCGCCCCAGACACATCTGGCCAATAAGCAGACTGGACATTCTCACTTGGGTTGTAGTGACACATGTTAGTTTGATTGGAGTTCCCTTGGATTTTTCTGTGTGAACAGAAACCAAACCACAGAGAAAAGCTACAAGTTTACAAACCCATCATCTAAATTGGACCATAATAAATGAACCATAGGTGTGAAAATGACCTTAGTTGATCCGAGATCCCTGGAATGGATTTGATCTTGAGACATGGTACTTTATAAGTGTTTTTATTTGAACAGTTTGACTTTTACATACTAAAACTGGCAAGTAAATATATATGTTTTTAATGGGTTATAAGCCCCACAAGTGTCCACTATCTGAAAGGATCATAAAGAAACACAGACATGTTTCTATTTTCCTCTTATTGTTCTTTCTTTGTATTCTTTTTTCTTCTTGAACCTCAAGGCAAAAAATTCTGAAATTTGTCCCACTGATTTGCTAAACCAAACTTGGGACATAGATCATTTGGCACAGCTGTAAGCAAACATTTACTATCTCAATAAATGTCTATGTGTCATGATGTCAACCTAATACGAGATCTAGGGAGACTGTGCATTCCTTGTAACACCTCATAGTTGCAACTGCAAAATTGAATTTGATCATAGTTTAAAATAAATTAATGGAAACTTTTTTTTTTCTTCGTTTTTTGCAAAAGGTGGTACAAGTGATCTTCAGACTAAAAGAGAATGCATTTTTCATATTGCTGCTTGTAGCTTTTGGTTCAATTGAAAAGTCCAGCTAAACTTGCTTATCCCCTTCACTGCTTCTTGAAACTTTCATCATTAACTGTGTTTAAAACCTGACCACAACAGTTGTGACAACCCTCATTTTTCCAAATATCCAACTGTGTCTCAAGGCTCATGGGGACAACCCAGGGAGGACAACAAAGGTTGCTGTGGCAGTGGTGGACACATTTGTGTGGCAGGCTCTTGCATCCGTGATCATCCCAGGATTTACCATTAATCGTGTGTGTGCCGCGTCGCTGTACCTGTTAGGAAGGACCACGAGGTGGCCATTACCTGTCCGCAAGTGGACCACCACTGCTATAGGTCTCTCTACAATCCCCTTCATCATCACTCCAATAGACAGGTAAGCACAAGTTACAGTATATTCACTCACTCATCCAAATCATTGAATTCAATGGCACTTCCTGTTCCAACATGACTGCATACCAGTGCACAAAGCAAGGTCCATAAAACATGGATCTTCCAACACCTCACAAGTGGGCTTGTGGAAGAATGATAAACGCACTCCTAAACCTTGTGGATAGTCTTCCCGGACTGACATCATATTAAATCCTATTAAAGCCTGTGTTGTATATGTTTAAATAGATTATTTATAACATGATTTTTCAAATGTTTCTACTGTAACACATTTAGTGGCTCAGCAGTATTATGTCTTCATGGGATTTGTCTTTCCCCAACAAATGTCCTATTCACTGCTACTTAAAGGATAAAATATACAGGGCCCAGGTGTTTTGAGACATGTGAGACACATGAAAGAAGAAATGCATTGCTTGTTTTTTCATGGGAGTAGAATAATGCTAGATGTATTCCTTAAAATACCTAAAAAAACCAAGCAAAAAATACAAAAAAAGTCATGCTAAAAATTCAGAAATATTTGTAAAAATTACACCTAATTAGTTTAAAGCTTTTAGTTTAAAGAGCTGAAATGTTTTATATCATCCCTTGTTGATGAAGCCTGAAAAGGTTACACTACCCTAAGCACAATGTATAGTGGTCATTAATAATAATAAAAAAAGAGGAATATTAATTGGTGATTAATTTTATCCCAAAGTTTGGGAAATTTCTTTGTTACAACCAAAACATTAAACACAAAGTTAAAAAAAAGAGCCTTAAATATCCATCTATTTTCTGATAGTTACTTGGTCTCGGGTGCAGCAGTCTGAGCGGAGTTGCTCACACCAACTCTCCGAGGCCACCACCTCCAGGAGGATCCTCAGGTGGACATACCTGAAACACCTCATCTAGCATACGGGAGCCAGATTCTGGCCAGATTCCACCACAACCTTAACTTCCCCCCGTAGGTGCAGAGGAGTACCACTCTGGTCTGAGTCCCTCCCCAACTAATGTCTTCAGCTTGTCTATAATGAAAGAGTCCCTCCCTTGGGGGGAAGCCCCACCACTTGTAAGGGCAATCTCATCCTTTCTGACACTACCCAGGTTGATTCCCCAAATAAAGAACTTGATTAAAACAGAAAAAATAAATTAACATAAAGGAAAGGATCTCATAGGTTAAAAACCTAAATAAAATACAGCAGAACAGAATAAGAATCTCAGTAAGTAAAAAAAAAAGCAGATAAAATAAGAGAGGTTATTTATTTAAAATATGGGTGCTGCACAATATTACATGTACAACTACCTTCCCTTTATAAGCAAATTCAGCCGCTATCACTCACTGATAAAACGTTGCATAACAGCAGCCGTTGAAAGCAGAAGTGTTCTTTGCAGCACTTCTGCTTTAGGAAATGGAACCAGAAATAATTTCATGGTAAATAAAAGCATTTTCACTCCCATGTTCTCTGCAGGTCAGTGGATTACCTGCTGGACTCCAGCCTTCGGAAGGTCTACGGTGATGAAGAGAAGCACAAATAAGGAGGGATCACGGAGGACAGACTGTCTCCCTTCTAACTGAGCAGGAATCCAGTCTGTCTGTACAGACACATTGCTGATGTGTAAAGAAGGGATCCATGAAATGAGATTAGTCCACAATTAGTCAGATAAACTATAATACTGTAGTTTTTTTTAAATTGCAGAACTATGAAATGTACTACATTAGTTAAGATAGATAAGAAGTGAAAACTGACTGTGTGAAATATCCCTTTTGGGGAATTTAAAACTCTCAGGGGCGATCTGGGTGGTGACAGCAAAATATTTAAATGGATATGATGGGTTAAAAAAAGTACTTTACATAGTACAGTGAACCTCTGCTCTTTGGGAGCGGTATACATATATATATTTTTACCATACTCCTGATATCTTATAGAGACACAGCACAATGTGAACTGTTACTCTGAGGCTTCACTTGCTGTATTTATTAGCCATATTCAGCGGTACTGTAATGACAGGCCAAAAAGCCATTCTGTTATTCATTGCCAACTTAAAGTTTGACTTTGTTTTTGTCCTTTTTTTGAAAGGGTTTTCTTACTTGGAAGGTTAGTGAAAGCATTCTTTACAAGCATCTGTGTATACAGTACCAGAGCAGTGTGGACTACAGTGTAATTTACTGCAGTCTGAAGATGTTAGATCTATAACTACATGTCTCTCTGGCACCAAGAGTGTTGATTCCTGTAGGCCTCAGATTAAACTGATTGATCAGACTTTGAATGATCACTTTCCAAAGGGCCAGTTTAATAGATTTGCTAAAAACATTTTAAGTGATTCAGAAATATGCAGATACTCGGTGCTTATAAGCAGTTCTTTGAGACGTCAAGAGACGTGTGCTGAATCTCATGCTGAACTATGCAAGGGAAAAAGTAACTTGCCAGTAAATGGACATCGTTTTCCCGTCTTGTGAGTGCGCACAAATTTTGATGAAAATGTAGCGCGATACTTTGATTAGATGTCACTTTTTTTAGCTGAAACACTGAGGTAAAGGCCATCAGCAATAACCTTTGTTTAACATGTTTGTGTCACGCTGTTTTATTTTTGTCAGTGAGGGAAAAGCCTGTGATGTTTCACGTGGTGACACAAAGAAGTGATGCCAGTCACAAGATCACCTAAGCACTGCTTTGTTTTGTTTGAGGGGGTTTCCATTAAAACACATACTCAAATCTCCAGGATGTGCAGTATTTAATGTTATCATCTTACTGTAAGCACGTTTACTTTGTGGTGTTTTTCAGGCTGATTTTAGTCTTATTTTCATTTGTAATAGCAGGAAGCGTAGAGGCTCTGAAGTCTGCTTGCAGTTAATGTACTGATCAGCTGTGCTAAAGGGAATCGGGACACTTGAATGACATATTGATGTCATCGATTACACCAGTGCTTTTCCTGCTGTGACATGTCAAAATGCCTGCCTTGATTAGAAAGTGTACCGGTGCCACCCTTGTGAAAATGCTCTTATTCAGTTTCAACATTTCTGATTTGCATGCTGCAAAAAAAGGAGGGGGGGGGGTTTCTTTAAAATGTATGTGTGACTTGTGTGACTGTGTGTTACAAGCGGGAATAATGAGTCACAGTTTCAGCCTTAACTGACAAAAAAATTAAAGGTCAAACCTCAAACTTTCGTTTACTGTAGTTCACAACATGGAGTGTGATGAATGTTAAAGCTCCATTCATTAGAGTGGATATCTGATATTAAGCAGTCCTGTTATTCTGTACCAAAGCTGTAACGAAATAAACGATCTGTGTCTGTTCATGGTTTGTTTCAGTGATCGCTTTAATCTCATCACACCTGCTTCTCAAGTTATTTATATTTATGGCTTTAACGTTTTCCGAGTATCCACCTCTGAACTTCAGACAGAATATTGGATTTTACGATGCACTTCCTGGAAGAACACTCTTCTCTGCTGCTTCAAGTGGCAGCATAACAACTTGCTCTTTGTGTGGTCAATTTCTGTTTGACTGACTGTCACTTTCTGATGAAAGAGGTGTAGTTTAACCACTGAAATAAGGGCTCTCTAAAGGACACCAAAGCAGGCGATTTGAGAGCTCAGTTGCTGCAATTTGCCTTGATTGAGTCAGGACAACACAGCTGATGTCACTTCTGTAGATAAGGTGGCTGCATTAAAAAAAGCCAAGGGAAAGCTGGTTGTGAGCTTCTGTGACCATGTTTGTGCTTTGGTGTGTGTTTTTGGCCCTTTTGGCCATGCCTGGTGGTCATTCAGGTAAGAAAACAGCAGCATGTGTCTACTGTTGGGTCAGGATCTGATAAATTGGCTTATATTTTTGAGTATCTACTTGCAGCCATGCTTCAGTACACCCAGGAAGAGTGGCTTATCACTGAGAATCCGCAGTATGTTGATGCTGATGGACAGTTTGTAGCAGTCCAGGACGGCATGCCTGAAAGTTCGTCAGAAGTTGCCAGAACACTGGAAGCCAAGGACCAGATGAAATCAACTACCCCAGAACAGTTTCTTGTGAGAGAACAAGGTGGGTTGAGGTTTCATGCCTTTAACACGATCGCTAACAGCATTAATAATGACCTCTTTTGGTCATCCTGCACACTTAAGATTTGATTTGTGACACTTCTGCTTTGTTAGACTTCAAAAAAGCCGAAGGATCAGCAGTGTGGAAAATTGCCCTGGTAGTAGCCATCCTGCTGGTGTCTGTAGTGGGATTGCTGAGCACGGCCTACTACCTGTGTGTCTGGAGAGGAGGCAGAATCTACTATCAGGCTCAGAAGGAGGGTTATGCTTAAATAAAGGAAATGTTTTGTAGTAACTCCCACAAGTCCTTGTCTAATTTCAATTGTTTGTGGATTATGTGAGGATGTTTGCAACACGCTGCTCTGTTTTGTAAGTCTTGACTGATTCGGTGTTACTTGTTCATACTAGGTGCCTAAAAATGAGGCAGTGATGAAGTCTATAAAAAGCAATGTGATTACATATAATGAAAGTCCCCAAACCACTGTCTGCTCTAAAAATCATTCTTTAGCCCACATGCTGCACATGTTTAATCTTTACCATGTATCACATGCAGATGCCACTTTGTTAGGTACACTTTAACTGCTTGTCAGCTGAGCTACTTTCAGCTGCTGCGAGACTATGATGCCCTCATGTTGGTCTTCAAGGAGTATTTCCGATAACTTGGCGAATCTATGCCATGAAAACTTGCAGCAATTCTTGCTAAGCACTGAACCTCCTACTTTACATTTCTGTACCACAATTTATGGAAAGGAACAAAAAAATAGAACCTGCAAGATATTTGTAAACCTAAACTTGGGTTTTTATGTACACACTACAGATCCAATGCCAATTCTATAACACGTGCACAACACGGGCATCTCCACAGTGATACTATTCAACTGTAATGAACTACGGCATCTCGAGAGAAGCCTTTTCAGACCACAACTAGGCATTTACATTTATTTAAAAAAAAAAAGTCGCTTGTTGTGCATCTTGCAGCCACTGGGTGTCATCACTAACACAATTTTTGGATAAGGCTTGAGCTGTTTAACTATAAGAACTGCTTCTGCACAATTGCAGTCATGCTGTTGCACTGTGAGCTTATACTCTGTTACATATGGTAATGTCTGAACCGCAGACATTTTCTGTTGTGCTGCATGTCCATAAGCCTCATGACTCAAAGTCTGGCTTTAAGCGCTTTGTGTTTATGCACCGTTAAAACCTCATTTAAATTTTTATTTATTTTTAATTTAACACAAACATTGCTTCTGCCTTGCTCTTTGTGAATAATGTGTTTGCTGGCCAGCAGAGACGAAAACGCCCATTCTTGTAGAGGACAAATTGGTCATTGTGTAAATGAGCTTAGGCAGTCTCGTGCCAACATGCCTCAAGGTGCTGTACATCTTGAATGCCTTAATAAAATCTACCTGACCTGTGTTTTCTTTTGCAACCATCAATCTTCCATTACTAAAGCCCTCCTCTCTTTGCAAACTCTACTTAATGTTCTTGTTGGCCGCCTTTGGCAAACAATTTTGTCTTCATAAGAATTAATCTTGATCAGAATTATGGCAGAGGTGGATGGCAGGCTGTTGGCAAAAACTGTGTACTGCTACGAGTAAAGAGTAATGTTTTAATTCGGTGTCAAGCAGCAAAGCTCACATCAAATCCACAAACATTTATAAGTCCCCTTTGAGCAATATCAGGTGGCATTAGGGGGCCCATGGAGACACAACACTGATGAATTGAATTGAATTAATCTCCCCCGCTGTGATGGATGGGCCTGTTCACAGGGGGCTGGAAAAGGGGAGCATTGTTCATCTGTCACTCCAATTGCCATGTCCCTCTATGATTTGTGCCTGGGTTACGAAAGCCACAAGTGGCCAAAAGACCTGCCTTTCTCCTTCTCACATGTCTCAGTGTGTGTGTGTGTGTGTGTGTGCGTTTTCTCTCCATGATTTCCCACCCTTTCATTTGCTCCTCTACATCCCCATAACCTACTCTGATATCCACAGTCTGAAAGCAAAAAAACTTAAATGTCATGAGTGTTTTGTTTTTTAGTTTAATATATATCAGATAAAACTCACATTCGGTGGTGCACTTTATTAAGGCTAAAAAGCTGTTCTTTATACTCCAAATGTTGCTCAAGTTTTAACTTCTCTGTGCTCCTTGGCAGTACAGTGCCATGAAAAAGTATTTGTCCAAGCTAAGTATTTTGGACGTGTCACATTTAACTGCTTCATATGGTCAAACAAGTGTTAATATAAGACACAAATAGCACGAGTCAATACAAAATGCAGTTTCTAAATGATGATTTAAACAGAAGCTATCTAAACCAACTTGGGCCTACGTGGAAAAAGTATTTGCCCTTCCCCTGCTGAATCATAAATTAGCTATAATTAACCACTTTTTTTTTCTTTCTTCGACAGCTGAGTTCAATGTCACTGCCGCACCCCGGCCTGATTACCATCAAACCTCACTTAAATAGAACCTGTCTGACAAAGTGAGGCACACAAAGGTCTCAAAGAGCAACACATCATGCCATGATCTAAACAACAGCTATGGACTAATTATGCTACTTTCATGCAATTCCTGTAAAAATATATACTGAAGCTAGATGAAGCCCAGAGTTTCCGAAACGAACACATTTTATCTCCCCTTTAGGCCAGCTTCATTCCTCTCATAAACAGAAGGTAACAGGCAAATATAAATTATGTCAGGCATTAGAAAGACATCTAAAAATTTACAGCATCTTTACTTTACATGTGTACACTACGCGACTTTTGCTACAAGGTAAAACTCGAACTCTTTTGCTTGGTGCGTGCTCTCTGAGCTTATGTGCATTATTACGTTCCATTGAAATATGAGTTGAAAGCAGAGATAGTGGTGTTATGCCTTCATTTCTTGTCATAACGTCTTCCCTAATCCCCTTTTCCTGCTTTAACAGTACAGTCCATGTAAGTACAAAGTGGAAGAGTATGAGTACCTTTTTTGGCCCTCTTGTCTTCAAAAAAACCTTTTTTTTTTCTTGCTTTGACCTTGTGCCTCAGAGTCTCAGATTGGCTTTGCTGAGCTCCTCATGATCCCATATTAAAAAACATTGTATTGACAGTAAGGCGTGCGACTTTCCCTCTTTTGGGATGCACAAGGCACATAACCTGTTTGAACTTAAACTTGAACGCTGCCAAGGCCGCCATCTTGGCTCAGAGCTTTCACTCTGTGTGGTTTCTCTAAAGCGCTTGCCCCTTGAAAAGCAGCTGCTAAAGGCTCCGATGTTTGAAGCCCATTCACTGGACAAAGCTTAGATGTGTTCACAGGTTTTATGCTACATGTGGATAATAAACGAAAATCCAATCAGCTGCTGGTTGATATCTGGTGCCTGCGAGCAGACTGTGCTGCTGAGCGCTATGAAACTCTCAGTAGGTGGACTGGAGTTAAAGCAGCAGTCATGCCCAATAAAGCCTGAAAGTGAGGGTGTCGGTTTAGCTCACTGGCTGGAGCAGATGACCCATGTGCCATAAGGCTATTGCAGAGGCCCGGGTGTGAATCTGCCCCAGGCTGTTTCCTGCTCTCTCTCTCCCAGCTTTTGTCTTAAATCTAAACTGTCCTGTCATAATAAAGGGTAAAAAGCCCCAAATAAGAAGAGGGAAAAAGGATGCTGATGCATTGCTGTGGTATGTGTGTGTGCGCTGAGCTTGAAAAAGTTAGAAAATTACAATAAGATGCTATGGAAAGCACGAGCTTCTTGTTTAGTGAATGATGATATAGGTTTCAATCAACAAGATAATTAAGGTTTTAGAGCTACACTGCATAAGATCTAGAAGTGGTGGGGTTGGAAGCCTTTTACAAGTCTGTCCATGCAT
This sequence comes from Pundamilia nyererei, assembly GCF_000239375.1. Taxonomy (NCBI): domain Eukaryota; kingdom Metazoa; phylum Chordata; class Actinopteri; order Cichliformes; family Cichlidae; genus Pundamilia; species Pundamilia nyererei. Next base: position 10,326,264 of record NW_005187403.1, read on the forward strand.
GTTGCACAGCACATATTTACTGCTGACTTCTCTTGAGTTAGGGCATGTCTACTAATTGGAAGGTTGGTGGTTCGATCCCCGGCTGCTCTGGTTTGTATGCCAAAGTATCGTTACGGAAGAGTGAAAAAAAACAAACAGCCCATTTACCATAGCCAGTCAACCAAATTTCACAGAAATAGCTCCCTTTAAAACCACATTTATTAAATTCATGATGATTTCTCTGAACACCAGAAATATCCTGTGTTTTTTCATTTGACTCTCAGATAAAAGGGCAGGGAAAAAAGTCTGTTCTCTTTAAGATAAAATCAACTAAAACGAATGGACAAAATTAAAATGATTAGAACTGGGCCATAATTATATCCCACTACTGGTAAAAGCATTAAAAAAAGCCTAAAAAGTGGTGGTTGCCACACAACTCGGTCTCTTTCACTCTCTCTCACAAATGCACACACGCTGCTCTTAGTGCCCCCCTTTTAGTGAAGGACTATGTTTGTGGAAAGGCCATTTTAAGGGCACCAACTGAAATGTTTAACGTTCGCCGGTCGATTTATTGAGGTCAGGGGAAGGCTACGTTTTGAAAAATAGAAGAGCGGGTCGTGTTTGGATTGATTTTCATGAATGATTTTATGCTGTGAGCAAAAGAGAAACAAAAGACAATCACAGCACATCAAATCACGGCCACAAAAGAAAATAAGGGGAGGTGACATAAAAAATGAAGGCCACGGCCAGAGCCGTGTCACTGAGCGTTAAGCTAATAAATATCAGTTTGTTTCTTGGAAATGTGAAGACAAAGAGCGTGAAGAACTCTGCTGGATTAAGCTGTTACAAGTGTTGAAGGGGGGAAGAAGGGGGTATTAGCACATTGTTGCTATTGTGTAGTTGCTGATTTATTTCCAACTTGAAAATAAAGTCCAAAGAGAGTATTTGATTTGAAAATGTGGGGTGAAATAATTATAGCAATCAACACTAAATCATTTAAAAAAAAAACCAAACAAACATCAGATATTACAGCTAGGAAATCTATATGGTGTCATTAAAAGACCTACATTCTGCTATATACAGGGAAATAAGGGTCTTCATTTTGATAAATGATGACAACACTGCCTTTTATTCATGTGGTTCAGTATTTATTCCGACTCTAGTATTGGTATTGGCTCAATACTAGCATGACAGAACTGCTACGTTGTTTCTATCCTCTATGTTCAGCATAGCTCGCTTAATTGTTTTAAATAAATTATTACCTTTTTGGAAATGAAAAAAATACACCTCAAAGACACACTGTGAAATCTGCCTGCACCTTTTTCTGTTGGCCGTCACGTCTATTTTATTTATAGCTTATGACACATTTAAAAGAACAGAAGTTCATCCAAAGTGCTTTAGAAACAGACGCGTTACATTCCAGGTCTCTAACAAACCCAGTTTCAAAACACATGAAAAGCTAAAAGGTGTTTTGTCGACTTATTATTGTGGAAAGTAAAACTCACAGTTATTTAGTCATCACTGAAAGCTGTTCAGAATTTGCAAGTTGATGATATGATTCATCTCATAAGTCATGACACACTCCTTGCCCCCACGTTAGCCTCCTTTATAGGTTAAGAATATTGGTTTTGGTATCAGTGATACTGGTCCTGTATGTACTTGGTGTCAGTGTTGCCAAGCACTACCGTGTGATACAGTCTGTGTGCTCTGTATGCTGGCAGAGCTTTCTCTCGTTCTCTCTTTGTGAAATGAATTAGGAGAACATGAAAACTGAGCAGACCTTCAGCGATACATTATGTATGAGAGCGCTTGAAGGCTCCTGCTGAATTCTGTTCAGGTGGCATCAGAGGGTGCAGCCAAGTGGAAATGTTGCCGTGGTCACTTCAAATCCACTATCTGTGGTAATCTTTCTACATGAAAGAGCCACACATGACTCCAGCCATACTCTTCCACAACGAAACCACGTTTCTATAGTGGCCGTTGAGGATTAAAGGCCTCGCTCTAACCTCCGGGCTATCTTCTACCCTGCATAACTTTGCAGCTGCTATTTGCAATGTAAATTAAAATCTATATTTTGTTTACCGTCTCGCACTTGTGTGTGCTAATCAGCTTCTCTGCATCGTTAGAGGCTCGCTGCGTACACCCTGTGCAGCGGTGAGTGTGACAGCTCGACGTAATTCTAAAAATCAGATAACCTACCATATGATTCCTCATCTTCTGTTGTTGCGCGATAACATCTAATTTCCCCATCTCTTGAGTCATCTTACAAAGACATCATCTGCTCATCGTGAAATCAATATGCTGCGGAAACACCATTACAACAGTCTTCACAGCGTGCTTGAGTGAATCACTCGAGATCTGAGATGAAAAACGCACACACGCAGGTACACAAATACACCGTCTCCTGTGTCCTTGCATATAATAAGAATAATTCGACTTTCGGTGTGTAATTTAAGTTTGTCTCATTGCACATTCAGAAAAAAAGGTAATCAGGAGATCGGCACCGGTATCAGGATGAATTATGGTGGGTTCATAGGGGACAGAGAGATGTTGTTTCTGAAAGGCACAGTGCTGCCTTTCAGAAACTTTCAGAAAATCAAAATAAAACAGAAAAATATTAAAACATGCAGGCAGTGCTGTCCCCTCACTGCAAAAAAGTGGGTTTAAGAGACAAGCAGGTCAGGTAGGGCCGCTCTGTTTCCTCACATGTAGATGCTTCCACAGTCCAAAGTCCCGCACTTGAGGACAAATGAAAGGAAAAACAGGAATAAACTGCATGGGTAAGATGATGAGTCCCAGAGTACTTTAATGGGGTTTGGCTCTGATTCCAAAGTTCCTGGAAGTCTAGCGGAGGGAGAACGAGGATCACTCTCATGAAAGCCATTCCCTCATTTGGTGCTTTGATGGATGGTGGTAGACAGCGCTGTCTGACGCATCAGGCTAAAATCTCCCATGGACATTCAGCTGGGTTGCATAAGATCCACATCATATTAATGCTCATCAAACCATTCGGTGACTCCTCGTGCAATATTGATGGGGCCATTGTCATCCTGGAAGAGACCACTTCCTACAGGGTAGGGATGTTTCATAATGGGATGAAGGTAATTTACTTAATTTTTTTATTTTATTTAATTTTTTACAATAACCCTTCATTTTAAGGAGACTATCTGACCCAAACCATGCAAACAAAATTCCCAGATCCTCCCGTTTCCCACACAGATGGAGCAGAGGATCCTGTTTTCCCCTTTCATTATTCACCTTTCTATATGCAATGACTAACTGGTGATTTTAAAGTAGCTCTAGGTGCAAATGAATGACCATGAATTGTTGTCTCTCTCTGTCAACCCTGTAATGGACTGGTGACCTGTTTGTACTGTACTGCCACCTTTTCCCAAAAGTCCGCCGTCAGCTTTGCAACCCTTTAAAAGATTAGTCAGTGGCAGTTACTGAAATTATTTGCTTTACTACTGACAACAGAAGAGTCAACCACCATGCTGGCGTCTCTGTGAGACTTTGAGCTAAATGCTAACACAAGCTAGCTCATAATAATAACGGTAACACTCTGATGCTGAGCAGGAACAGCACAATGTTTAACATGCTAATGTCTGCAAATTGGCACTAGACAGAAAGCAAAGCATTGAACCAAAGCATCAGAGAAAATAAAATATGGATGATGGTGGTTCTACACGATGGAGTGGGGCTCAGAATCACAACTGAGAAGTGAAATAAACAAAAATAAACAAAAAATCTGCATCCCTTGATATGATAAATAATCATCTGCCTCCATCTCAGCCACGTCTCTCTGACTTTGTCTCCAAATTGCCCACCTGCCCTCTGATAGGCTCATTTCCAATCTTCACATCTCTGCCATACATCATACCAGGTCTCTCTATCTTGTATCTTGTATCTTGTAAACCTTTCCTTTCAGTCTTTGCTGTTATCGCTCTGTCACAAATCACCCCTGATACTCATCTTCACCTGCTCCACCCTGCCTGGACTCTCTCCTTTGGGTATCTTGTGCACTGTCTATCGCTTTAGATCGTTGAACCCTGGTATTTAAACTCATTTACCTTCCCTACCTCTTCTCCTTGCACCCTTCCACCTGTCTCCTTTTCACTCACACATATATTCTGTCTTACTTGACTACTGACTTTCATTCCTCTTTTCTCCAGTGCATGCCTCCACCTCTCCAGCCTCTCTTCCACCTGCTCACTATTCTCACTACAGTTCACAGTGTTGTCTATAAACAAACATCAGTCCACAGAAACTCCTGCCTGACCTAATCTGTCAGCCTGTCCATTACCAGCAAACAAGAAGGGGCACAGACCAGCTTAAACCCATGTGCCAGTCCTACTGCACTCCACACCGCTGTCTCGCTGCCCCATCCTCACCATCGCCACTTCTGACTTCCTCATGCAGTACCACAGTTCCTCTCTTGGCACCCTATAATATGCTTTCTCTAGATCCACAAAGACAGTGCAGCTTCCTCTGACCTTCTCTATACTTCTCCATCAAAACTCTCAAAGCAGACATCACATCTGCAGTGCTCTTTCTCAGCCAACTGACTGTCAGCTCTGTTTGTAACCGAGTTTCAACAACTCCTTCCCATAGCTTCACGATATGGCTCCTCAGTTTTATCCCTCTGTAGTTACTACTCTGCACATCAGCCTTGTTTTTAAAAAATCAGTACTGGTACACTGCTTTTCCATTCCTCAGCCCTTTCTTACTCTCCAGGATTGCCCACTGCCCTCTCTCCAAGACATATTCATACCTGCACAGATAAGTCACTAGACAATTTAATAAAGACAGTAAGATTAATCTTTTTGGAAATATGAATGTATGTATAAAATAACTGAGCCAATTAATAATGTAAATGTTGATCACCTGGCTTTCAATAATCCGATGGTGCACTAATAAAAGGAAAGGTATCCTCTCAGTCATTAGGATTCATCCTCTAAGAGGAAATGTGTATGCAAAATCTGATGGGGATGCTTTTACTGTCTTCTAGATATTTACACCAGTGATGGATCAAGTGACTGACCAACATGCAACGTGCCTATGTGCAGACATTTAAAATGGATTGTCTTTAGAATATTTGGCTCTGGGCCTATGATGGACAAGTTAATATGCAGTAACCTGAAGTGGAGCCCAGCAGCTAGACAGTATCTTCCTAAGAATCAAAGCAAAATCAGATTGAGCAGTTAAAAACAATAACAACAACGAGCCGATGACAGCCTAGGAGAAGTCAGACCTGTAGACATCCCCTCTTTTAAAGTCCCTCTCTCTCCTTCTCTCTCTGGCACTGCTATAATTTTCCCGGGTGAAATGATGGATGAGGCGGTGTCAGCCCATGTTCATTATAATGCACACTATCTATTCTTCTCAGCCAGACTCTCCGCGCTCCAGGAAATGCCAGAGTGGTATTGGACCCACGAAGAGAGGCGAGAATCCCATCTGATTTTACCGAGAGGATTTGCTGCTAGGTGCATGTTAACTCAGCACACGGTAATTCATCAATCGCTAATGAAGATACTGCGAGGCGACTGCTCATTCTCAAAAGAAACACATTCCTCTCTGGCTGTGAATGATGAACTCCCTTTGATGCCCATAATCCCCTGCAATATGCTCGTCTTGAATTAATAATAATGTGGATGGCGGCCTTTGTGTGAAACATTTGGAAAACACAGCAGTGTTTGTCCCTGAAAACTGATTTTCACAATCACATTCAAAGTAACGTCTTCATGAAGTGTAAATCCATGGCTAGGAAAGTCTCTAGTTCTGCCTTATCAAAAGCAATCAACTACATGTGCAAGCTGTATCACAACCTTAAAATACATTTCCTGTGGGTGAAACATGGCACGGTGGTGCAGTGATTAGCACTGTCACCTCACAGCAAGAAGGTTGTGGGTTTTAATATACTGGCTGGCTGACTGGGAAATTTGTGTGGAGAAAGCATGGATTGCTCTATTAGCCCTGCGACAGACTGCTGTCCTGCCCAGGGTGTACCGTGCCTCTCGCCCTGTGACAGCTGGGGTGTCCACCACCACTATAACCTTAAATTGGATGAGCAGAAGAAAATAGTTTTATGGAGGTGGCTTAACAAGATGACAATTATTGGTGTTTTTCTATTATTCACACCCTTATGTGACCATTTTTTGGCCCTCATATTAAATAAATAGCCTAATTAAAGTATATATTTTACAATCACGCTTGTTAACATGTCAAATTTGTAATTAACCGTGTGCTACTCTTGATTATAAACGTGACTAAAATAACGCAGTGGATGTGGATGTTATTTTTTGACATGTACCTAACCCACCCTGGCAAAGGCAGCGCCTTCCCCAAGTGTCAGCTGCCTCGGCAGCAGAGGAGGGTGACCCAGCGCGCTGTATAAACACTGCTCAGTACTGCCTCCAGGAACACCGCAAAAAGCACAAAGTACTGATTTGGACTCCAAAGATCCCGATCAGATCAAGTGACCGTGAGATTTGCCAGAACAAATGGGATGCACAGATATCTCACCACCCCATGAATCCAAAGGCTCTGCTGCCCACATTCCCATGGGAGGTCCTGTGTCTGTGCCCACATGAGTCAGAGCTGTTTTGGTATCACAGGGGACAGGGCTGATTTCTGTGAACAACTTTTATTTGCTCCACAGCAGTTTCACAGTTATAGGAAATGTCTTTGTTTGTCATTGTTCATGTGGTGCAAACCTTTTCAAGCGTATTAGCAACAGAAAAAAAAATCTTACTAATAAGGATGTTTTCCAACTTAAACTTTGGCTGTTATATCTCATCATGAATATTTAATATCACTAATAAATATTTAAGAACCGCAAACACATTTTTTAGGAGCATTAATAAAACTTGATGTCCTGACTCATATAAAGCGTCCTTTTACATGTCAGGAGACACACTTCCTGAATAAAGCGCACACGGATGCACGGCACATCTAAACAGATTGTCCGGACAAACATATTATCTTTAATCACAGCAGTAATGCTTCCTTTCTCCTCGGTCAGCAGGGGCCTGACAAAGGGGAAATGTGTGGCATATTGAAATAGATTTATTCAAACTGATAGCATCTCATCCTATCAGCTTCACACCAAGTGGGCCAAACAGTCTTCAAAGCCTTTAAGGGTGTATTGAACAAAAGAGGGGGGAAAAGTGTCCAAATGAGTTCTGGATCATTCCAGGAGCAAAGGGATCGATAACCACCAGGCTAAGCTCCTCTCGCTCATCCATCTGATTCATATCTTGCCCTCTCTCTGCTTTTTTTTTTTTTTTTTTTTTTGTGCAGATATGAGAGGAATCACCAGACTAAAGGCTTCTGGTCTGTGGCAATATGTACCAGCTTCTGGCTGTTTTCTCAAATACATAAAGCTGTATGTAGTGATTAATGTGAGAACTGAACCAGTGTCAGGATGGACTAGATAAGTCAGCATATTGCGATCTTCACTGGAAACATAAGGCAACAAAGGGAATATACAGACATCCGTAAATAGCTCTGTTAGATCTGGAATTAGAGGTAACGTCTCTTGTGTGGAAAGGATCTTCTGATTAGCCTGGAAGTGCCACTGAGCAACTGTTTATACACTTCAAATAAGGTTCAGATGGCTGCAAATTTCGTGAAAAGTTTGCATCATGTGTCCACCTGACAGTCATGACTCACATGATTAAATTAATCAAAACAATACATCAGTCAGTTATTGTTAGTATTATTACAAATACTGTTTTATATTACTAATTTCTTTTTATATATATTATTCATGTATGTCACTTTTAGAATGCGTCTAACGAGTCATACAAAGGCTGTGAGACACTGGTGGCCCTTCTCAGCTGCTTTTTCTCTAAAGATAACATCTCAGTTCAACAGAGGGAAAATAATACACGGGCAGGTGGTTTTGTAGTGTGTAAGCACTTAAAAATCATTATATGACTCCAAATGAAAAAGTCAGATCAGGTCAGTGTTCAATGACATATTTCATTTTTCTGAGGGCGGAGAGATGAAAAGCTTTTGGGCTAAATAAAGTAACTATTGAATCTTAAGGCCTCTAGGGGGATCCACATGCAAAGGTCTGCATTTTCTTCTGTTTTGAGCAAGAGCAGCCCAGTTACTTCAGTGTAGTCAGAAAAGACTCTTTTCAGAAAAAAAAGAGCATCAGGTTAGCATAACTAAGTAACTGCTGAGCAAGATTAAAGACCGAATCCAGTTAACTTTGATATCCAACCATAAAGAAAACCCAAGCAAATATAATGCATGTACAGCATGTGAGTCACTAACAGTAACACAAATATTTTATGTGCTGACTTCTGAATGGCCTCTGCAGTACAAGGAAAGAGTGTCTGCATAATAATGCTTTGTTCTTAAGCCTCAAAGGAGACTGCTTGACACAGGACCTGAACCGCATGTTTATGGATGGAGTTTACAAAATCTCTAACAGCACACTTGTAATATAAATATAACTTGTGTACACTGCATTGACAGAATAATAATCAGTACATATTATTATAATGCACTTCCACTGGATAGATTAAATCAAGCAAAAATTGGAATATTTCCAGGCAATTTCATGTCTTTGGTATTCTGCCTGGAAACCCGAGTAAGTATCAAATCAAATCAAATCACTTTTATTGTCACATCACATGTGCGGGTACACTGGTACACTGGTACAGTACATGTGAGTGAAATTCTTGTGTGCGAGCTTCACAAGCAACAGAGTTGTGCAA
>NW_005187403.1:10335509-10336649 GCF_000239375.1 Pundamilia nyererei
GTATTTGTGATGAGTTGAGTTTGTTGGCTTACTTAAATTTGAAATTAAAATTTAACAATAGCATGAGATTCTTTTCAAATTATTTATTTGATCTATTTTCATGCTAAAACAATAACTACACATATTACAAAGAAAAAAGCATCAATGACAGAATTTGCTAAGTGTGTACACAATTGTTGATCTTGAGAGGAAACCAACAAATCTCTATTCAAACCAGCATTTATCAAATGTGTGGCCTTAATGTTTTGGAATATGTAAAGCTGTAAGAAAATTACAGAGGTGCTTTCACTTTTAATGCTGTTTTAATGTATAGTAAAAGCTTTAGCAAACTATTGCCCAGTTGCGAAAGCCTGAATGGGGCCGTATCAGCAGGCTACTATTATCTCCCAATATTAGCTATTTGTTGATCTATCATTAATAACACCCGATAGATAAAAATGTAAAAAGCAAAGAGACGAAAGAAACACCCTTCAGCATAGTTTGTTCACCACCAGGCGAATAACTTAATAACTAACAGGAATTCGGTATCTTAATTAAAAAAAAAAGTGCTTGACTGTTTTCTTTTTCTTTTTTTGTAAAACTGTACATTCGAAAATTCATTGATGACAGCAACAATTATATTTTAGCATTAAAAATATATTCAAAATGCATTTTAGCATTTTTAAATGTTTTTTTAAAATAAATATTTAACTTTTTTGACACCATACACTAAAACAATAGTTGAAATATAGTAGTAAGTAGATATACAGTTAAACAGCCAACTCAACATGACCTTGGTTCTGGCGTCTTAGGCCTTGGGGCTAGGGTGGGGTTCATGGTGGACTTGACTCGTGATAACCTGTGTGTCTTTCAAATCTTGGCTGCGGCCCTGAATACAACCATTCTAAATAACTCCCAATCTTTGGTTTGACTCCTACTGAGTATTTCATTTTTTCGCGTGAGACAAGCCTCAGAAATGTTTTCAGATTATATGTGATGCACATGCTGAGTGTAAGACTAACCTACATAGATCTCTTATGAAACACTGTGTGCTCAGTAAGTCATTCTGACCTCTATTCTGTCACATCCTCTGTTGTGAGAGCACAGATACATTATGTAACCAATGCATCACAGAATGACACCGTGCAGTGATAAAAAAAA
>NW_005187403.1:10336669-10373762 GCF_000239375.1 Pundamilia nyererei
ATATATATTTAATAAATAAAATAATAACCCTTCACGGCGCGTTTCAGGCAGAACAAAAGATCACAGAAACAAAGCGCACTGTCGCGTCCGCCTCTAATATCAAATACACTCAACTACTGTAATCCTGGACTTTGATCACGTGAGTACAAACTTGGCCAAATGGAAAAGGCGAGTCTCGGGTAGTACGCTTCCGACCGCCATTACATTACAATGCGCGGTGGGCTGGACGATCGTGCGCGAAGAAACGCCACAGCGCTCGGCGTAAAACAAACAGACACGGAGGGTGAGAGTGACACATTCGGGCTGCGCGCACGCATACACTTCCATAGCTGCATAATAACGCCGTCTGAGAGATAAACAATGAGGAAGGAGTCGCCGCCGAGGAAACCAAACACGCCTTTGAGGATTTAATTCAATAGCGAAAGAGAAACAGGAGGATGCGCTTTTAAATGCCGAGGTGGTGCTTTATGAGACATTTCAAATATCTTTATATCTGCAGCATGCAACATATTCTTTATGTCAGCAACGGGCGCCAGACAAGGACGGACACTTCTGCTTGAACTGTGCGTTTTTAAAGAAATCCTACCTGATATATGTATTTTTTTTTCTGGTGTGCAAGACTGAGGCTGTTGTGGTCGCGAGAGGACGTTTCGTAATGATACAAAGCTGAAAGGAAGGAAGGATTTTTTCAAACCTCCGTCTGCACAGACGCCTGTTTGTCGTTTTCCTGCTGGTGGAGTGAGCCCTGCAAGAAGAGTTTTTTTCTTGTCTCAACGCTTTGACTCATGATTCAGGCTAACTGAGGAGCCCGCTCGACTTTGTCCGTCCTGCCGCGGAGGAGCACTTGGTTGGTTGGTTGGTGTGTGTTTGTGTGTGTGTGGAGGGGGAAGCTTTTTTTAGAGACCTCTCCGTCTGCGCTCCCGTTTAATTCAAGAGCAACAGAGGGATTAAACATTCCTGCCCGCACCACCCGTTTGTGTGTGTGAATGTGTGTGTGTGTGTGTTTTCACGCACACTGGGGTTACATTATTGTGAGAGGAACGGTTGTGACAAGAAAGACGGCTATAAATAGCACACGCGATTCTCGAAAACTATCACAAGTGGTGCATCAGCTTGTGGAAACGGAATCAGATATCCTGCGTGCTCCTCAACTTGATTGTTTCGCAGTGCAGCGATTATATTTCAAGAAGTTTTGACTCTTTAATTTTTTTTGTTTGTTTTAGGAGGAGGAGAGGAGGTAGGCTGTTCCCAGAGCGAGGAAGAAAAGGGAGTCGTCCCCCCCCCCCACCCTTACAAATGGATTACGGTCATTTAATGATGAAACTATCCGCGGAGAGACTGATTTGGAAACAGGCGGATCTTCCTCGGGATTGAAATGGATACATTTGTGCGCTCTCCGGCTGTTGACAGTGATCAGATTTGGAATCGCCCGACCTGGATTGTAACAATGTTGTGATCCCCCGCACACGCTTGGATATATCAACACTACAACACAGGCTTTTTTTGTTTTTATTTTTTTTAATGCATTTTGCACTTCTTTTTGAAAACGCCCATCCGACCACTCCGAGCCTATTATCCGGACCTTGTGAGGTTATAAACCTGCTTGTTTTTTTACATTTCATTTTTTATATATAAATTGTTATTTTTATTTTATATTTTTGGGGGGCAGATTCGTGAGGGAACCGATTTGTCAGCCCCTGCTCGGTGTTTGATAACCGATGTAGGATTTCGACATGCCCTGCGCTGACGACCCCAAAGGCGGACCATTATGACTACATCGGCGAATTGGGTGGCTAACGGGGCAAGCCTTGAGGACTGCCACTCCAACATCTTCTCTCTGGTACGGTATTAATAAATCATGTTCGTCACAGACACGCGAGGCGGCTGTGATGGACAAGTCATAAGACAGTGGGGAGGCACGCTTTAATGTGTGTCTGCTGTACGAAGGTGAACCAATCGCTGATGTTGTTATTAGGCAATCATTAACACGGGTTAGTGATTCGGAATAAACAGCATATTTCACCACTGTATGCCTGATATCATAAAAGGAGGGTTTAACGAGAATAATTCAACTTTGCTATCACATTTTCAAACCAAAACAAATCTCGTGGCGCTTTAAAACGCAGGGTTCAAATGCTACCACAACTGACTGGTCAATTATTTGTGTATTTGCATGTATCTGGCAAGTAAACAATAGATAAAAAGTCATTTATTTTCTCCCTATGAAGAGCACAGTGGCCATTATCCTCCACCCCCTTTAAATAATCATTTCACTGGAAATCTTGCAGGAACTCTAATGCATTGCCAAGCAACTAACTTGGAAAGGAGCCCTGCTGCTGCCGCTGTCAGATATCTCTACAGCCAGAGAATAAAGCAACCCCCCCCCCAAAAAAAACCCAAAGAACCCCCCCTCCCCCAAAAAAAACAACAACAAAAAAAAAAACCCTCCGATTTTCAGAAAATAATAGTTTTATACATGGCGCTGCTAGAAAAAAAAAATGCTACCTATCTCATAAATTGGAAAAAGAAGAAGATCTGCGAATGAGAATTAGTGGAATAATTGTCTCACAAGAGAATTTTTTCTCAAAGCAAGAGAGATCTTGACAGGCAGCATCATGTATTAGGCACACAACGGAAGCAGCACTTTCACACTGAAAACAAGGTGTTTTTGACTCTCCAGGCAGCAGCATTTTTGCAGAGGGTGGAAGAGAACCGAGCGGCGGTGCTTTCACAGTTTTTCATCCTGCAATCAGCGAGTTAACTGTCTTACTACAACAGGCAGCCAAGTGGAAAGGCATGCGGTAGACTGAGCTCAGGCGCAGGCTGCCGCTGAGAACCACAACAACATATGGGTCCTGGGGGCTTTTCTTTAGGTGATCATGCAGGTTGTCGAACTGCAACAGCAGTTGGGACCCTGTTACACTACATACTGAAGTCATAGGGGCACATGTCACATGATTTAAAAAGCACGACACAAAACAGGAGATAGGGGAAGAATAGACTTTGTAGTTAGCACAGAAAGTCAAAATGAATCATCACTTCTTCTTTCTTATGTACTTGAGTAATATTGGTGTCTGTAACTGGAACAAAGGGGGGGATTTCGAGCTATTTGAGACGCTTGTTTGGATTGCAGTTGCACAGAAACACTGGCATTACGCTAGAAGTCAGCCTGTCAGAAAAGAAAACATCGATTGCCTCTCTGTCACCGTGTCATTCGCGGATATTCCCTTGTGTGTGCGTGGGTGTGTGTCGGGGGAGAGAGCTTGCATTCACTCGCTGTGGCATTATTGGCCATCGTGAACATCCCTTTCAAACGCAGGGAGAAAGACACCATCCATCAGCTGACTTGTTTAGAATATTTATGACTGGCTGGTGCCTAAGTGGTTGCTCACTGGCAGGACTCATGCAGTTCCAAGACGGGACAAAACACTAATGAGACACCGAGTATCCTGATTAGAGGGGATGATGGAGACAAAGAGACAGCAATGAAGAGTTGCATTTTGATGCTCATGTGACAAAATGCGGCAGAGGTGGAGGTTGAGGTGCTGTTAATATCACCCGAAGGGAATGAAATGAATCAGCAAACAAAATCTTCAGCATATTCGCGCTTATTGTTTCCTGCAGGCGTCGCTTTAATGCAGAAACGGTTATTGATTAGTGGATGGAATATTGATCAACAAGGAGAGTAATTATTACCTTTATTTAACCAGGAAGTCCCAATGAGCTCAGATCTGTTTTACAAGGGAGGCTTGGCCAAGGTAATCAATCACAATATAATAAATATAATATGTAAAAAAAAAAGAAAGCTACAAATACAACTTAAAATACAAGATCTACAGCATAATGTAGAATATATAAATACTCATAACATTTAACATGCACAGGTCTCCTGCAGTGCATTCATTCCTTATGATGCTTTTAAACTCACCACTAGATGCAGGCATGATGGAGATGAGGTCTTTCTGTCTGAACTATAAGCACATCAGGAAACAACCATTTAGAGGAAAGTAGCTGGTAACTGTTACAAAGCTACAAAGGTAGAGTGGAAGCTTAGTTACTATTGCTTTGTAGATTAGATGAACCAGCTACTCCTATTCTTCTGATTTTATGAATCAGTCAAAGGCAGCATCAGGTTTTTTTTTCTTTTTCATGACAATAAAACTGGCTCTGAGGTGGGATGTTTGTGTTTTTTAATCTTTCCCTCTAGGTTGTGTTCTAGTGGCTAATCACTGAGCGCTCCTGCTCTGACAGCCTGTTAAACAGCATTCCAGCATGCATTAACCTTGTCGCTCACACCGACTTGCTTACTGTTATTGCAACCCGCACCAGTAAAAAAACAAGGGTACCTTAGGAAGCATAAGCTCCCATAATGTGGGAACTTCATGGGGGCACGGTAGGATTACTGTCATGAGCTCCGTGTGGCCCGTGTCAGATTCTTGAGATTGCTGCAATCACACAACCCACAAAACAACTGTCTTGTGTGCTGGAGATCATCCATCTGTGACAGAAAGCAAACAAGAACCTTTTAGGTGGGAGGCAAAAAAAAAAAAAAAAGAAAGAAAGGAAAAAGAGGTGACACGGTGAGCTAAGTCGAAGTGGCACTGAAACAGGGAAGGGTGGAGGAAAGGGAGAAGAGGAGAAACAGGAATGTTTTGGGCTAAAGGAGCGAGCAGAGAGAGAGGGAGAGGCTGATGGACTGAAGCAGAATCTGTTTTCATTTTAGGAAAGTATTATGACTGATGTGCATTTCCTGACTGCTAGCCTCAGCCTATTTGAGCGAGAAACTGAGAGTGAAAGAGTGAGACAGAGCACGAGAGAAAATTAAAGAGGGAGAATGTAATGGGAAAGAGAGTGAGTGAGAGAGAGAGAGAGAGAGAGGGAACAGTCATCTTTCTGTGGACTGGGCAGGTTCTTGTAAGACTGAGTCCCAGCCTGAATATGAAACGCAAGGAGGAGACAGTTAAGAGCCTCACAACACAGGAAGCCTGTGTGTGTGTGTGTGTGTGTTTGCACTGGGCACACTGTAAACCATGCAGACTCTGGAGGAAAACTTCAAACACCCGTCATATTATACACACAGGCAGACAAACACACCCGGAGATGCTTTCACAAACACAAGCAGCAACACAAAAAGAGAGGTGGTGGTGGGGGTGGGTTAAGAAAAATAAACACCCACATTCCCACACTCAAACATATGTATCGCAAAAGTGCACGGGCACACTAAAGTCCTCCCACTCTTGCGTGCGCGTACACACCATGCACCTCGTCGCCTTCATCCGGGGTGTGAATGTATCCTACATCCCGGGCTTGTGCAAACATATGTGGAATGGAGAGACCTTAATTAAAGGACTTCTCCTGTCCCCCTCGACAGAGGCACGTGGAGTGTAACACTGGTAATTAAGTGTCCTCAAGTAGAGGTCTAATGTGATCAACTAAAAGGTGCTCATTAGCCAAACTGTATTCCAATAGAGATCTTGCTTGTATAATGATGATGCTACTGTCTGGCGTGGACATAAAAATGCTAAGAGATGAGGCTGAGGGAATAGCATTAACAGTGGCGTCTTGATTTATGGCAGGTGAGCGGCCATGGCTTGTAAGAAGAAGCAGGTAATCAGGAGCAGTGCCTTTTTAATTTAAGCTGTTTGCGTCTGCTTGTTATTAATGGTAGAGAATATTGCAAGGTTGCTTAGGGATGAAAAAGAGCTGGTGGTTGGATAGTGTGCATGTCGTGGTCTGCTGAGCCAAGAAATTGTTAAACTGGGCATCATTTGAATTGTGTGTTGGAACTATACAGCAAGACTACTGTTTTTGGTATTTGGTACACTCTGAGAATGAAAAATGTATAGCTGTTTAATATATATATATATATAGGTTGTTTGTTTGTTTCTACCATAACGACCTCTAAAAATAAATAATTATTAGCAAATAATGTCACGTATATTACTAGTAGTAGATTGTCGGTTCTCTCAATACGATAGATATTTTTAACATTTTGAGATATTCAGAGATTTATCATTTGTTATTTAAACTGCTAATTATGATCACCTAAAAAAAGCACCCAGGACCCATATGTTGTTGTGGTTCTCAGCGGCAGCCTGCGGCTGAGCTCAGTCTACCGCATGCCTTTCCACTTGGCTGCCTGTTGTAGTAAGACAGTTAACTCGCTGATTGCAGGATGAAAAACTGTGAGTTAAACTTTGTCAGTATTTGTTTTACCAAAAAGATAGTTATGTCACTTCAGTTTTTCTCTTGCTGCAAAACGAGATTAGATTGTCAAGCATCAGGGCGATCGTGGCTCAAGAGTTGCGAGTAATCGGAAGGTTGCCAGTTCGAGCCCCGCCTTGGACAGTCTCGATCGTTGTGTCCTTGGGCGAGACACTTCACCCGTTGCCTTCTGGTGGTGGTCAGAGGGCCCGGTGGCGCCGGTGTCCAGCAGCCTCGCCTCTGTCAGTAAAGCACTATATAAATACCGGCCATTTACCATTTACCATACCAACGCTGTCACTGGAACCTGCTATAAATGAATAAAAAATTCAGACTAAACAATAAGTTGGCAGTTACATTCAATCTGTTTCTGATGATAGAGCAATTAACTGTGATAACTTTAATTGCGATGTCAAAAATCACATGTCCGTTGCTGTCTGTGTAGAAATTCACTATTAACGATTACAATTGCACTCAGCAACATTCCTGTTCTATAGTAACATAACCAGAATACATCCAGCTGGCAGCCAATTGAGTCGAGTCCCCTTGAATTCTGCTCATTGACAAAAGATTCATTCAGACTGAGGGCAACATGCCTGCAGTCTGTATTTATAAACTACTTGCAACTATTTGCAAACCTTCGACAATCTCGCTGAGAGCGGTTGCAGTCAGTCCAAGTCAGATTGCAACTGTTTGCAGAAAGGTTGCCTCCTACCAGGTGACATGTACCAATCGCCTTATGATCAAAAGTGTGAGTGATTGTGCTGGTGTTGGATGTTTTTTCAGTTTCCTTGGCTAACATTATCTCAGGATTGTGGTACATGAGGTTATCCCGCTTATTCATCGAATTCCCAGAGTATTTTGGGATTGTCTGTCCTGTATCGATACGCTATCACTACGTGAAACTATGCTGCATCAGGTTCCCCCTACATCTAATAAGTAGCAAAACATACAAAAGTAGCAGGAGTATGTGAGTAATAGCTTAGATGTAGTGTCACCATGATGCTGTTTATTCTTCTGCTGTAAGTGGCCTGCTCAGTGCACGTCTCAGTCACAGTTATTTACCCGCCAAAATCATGGGAGTCCAGCCATAAACCAGTCTTTAGTAACAATTTTTCAAACTGTAGCTAAAGACATGCAGTGATAGCACGCAGAATGACTTGTTTCCTTGTGTAAACACAAGCATTTTTTAAAGAATAAATTAGCCAATAAGCAAGAAAAGGTAAAGGAAATTTTTTTAAGAAGCATTAGCTACAACATATGTGGTGTTAAACTTGGTTAAGACTACATTAAGCTGTTGAATTGTGTGTTTTTAATGGAAGACACCCCACGCTGTCCTTGGTGAACATTATAAAAGCGGAGGAAGAAACTGCTCACTGGTGTGTTTTGTTATAGAATATGCAAGTGTATAGCACAAAGGATTAAGTCATTCCAGGCTTGTCTACACATACAGTTGTCAGTATAAATTTAGCATCTTTCAAATCTATGTGTATATAAATAAGAAAAAGATGATTACAAAATCAGGATCTGTCAGATGAAATGATGAGTAAACAAACCTTAATCTAGGCATTCGATATCAGATGCCGGCATTGTTTAAATAAATGCGCTGCGGCTTTTTTATACAAAGATTTTTAAGGGCGACACTGAAGCCAGGACAGCATTAAGGAGTGATCATTCCAGGCTGCTCGCTTGTAGTTCACACAGGTAGCGCTGGCTTCACCTAGCCTCTGTGCGACACCTCCCACTAATCTGCCATCGCCGCCGCAGAGGGAATCCTTTGTCATGGCAATAGGTCTTGTTCAAGCAGTGGCCCACCTGTCTGCCTGGACAGGGCATGCTCTGTGTCAGAAACACATGCTGCACTCAAATAAGTTGTGAATGACCAGTGTAGTAGTTACAGAAATAGGATAGAGTACGAGTCGAAAACAGGAAGACGGGAATCGCCTCGCTCGTACTTCTGTTTTCACTACACATCCCTTTTCTCGTAAATACTCTCGAGCGTAGTCATGGATCTTATCTGAGCAGAGGGCTTGTCAGGGACCTGCCGCAGAGGTGAAGAACGGTTCAAAGGCAGAGTGGGCGGGAAGGGAGGGAAGGAAGCGCCGCCGGTCCCAGAGCTGGATATGGGACAGGATGGTGCAGGAGTATTTTGGAGCACGGTGGCTTGAGTGTGAAATATGTAAACCCAGCAGTGCCAGCTGTGTTCTATTCTTAGCGCCCGCTGGTGCTCCTGCATGTGTGTAGGGCGACAGAAGTCTGAGAGGGGAAGGAGGATTGGCAGGAATGGGCAGTAGCTGGTGCCATCAGCTGCCCGTGACAGCTGGAAAGTTTGGTAGGTGGTTGGCGAACAGGCTGATAGACTTTTAGAGAAATGTGTATTGAAAACATCATTGTTTAGTGTTGCTTTTGCCATTTTCTTGTCATACTGGGATAAAAAGTACAACATCTCCTTAGCTTTGCACAAGAAAACATTTTATTCACAGAAGAAAAATACATACATATATATATATATATATATATGTATACAATTTAGACTAAATGGATACTGTGTATTACACAGTAGGTTATATTATTTGTATGATAATGACATTAAAAATAATCCAAAAGGTACAAAAGAGCACAAAGACAGCTGTGAGCTGTAGTTCAGACTTATTCTACCTGCCACTCAGAGTGGTCCCACCTCTAGTAATGCATATATTTCAGCCGTAATGAAATTTAAATGGGCCAGTTATAAATAAAAATCAGTTTCATGCAGCTGTTATGAAGGGGAAAGTAGCTATAAAAACCAAAGCTGTATTTTACCATGCTATAAAGACGTTTAACTCTATTGTAAGGTTGGACATTTTAACATGAGGGTCTGTGGGGACTGACTTGCTTTTAGAGCCAACCACAAATGGACATTGGAGGCACTGCAGTTTTTGGCACTTCAGCGTTGGCTTCATTTTTCAGCCCTGGAGGTTGTAACTTGGATGATGCAAAACAGCTCTTGATATACATTAAAGCCATGATTTAAATGTTTTATGAAAAATATTTAGTAAATAAGGAGCCATGCATACTTTCCTAAAACAAGTTGACGTTGTAGTTAATTATAGATCCTAAGTAAATGCAGTTTCCATCAATTCAGTTGTTATTTGTTATCTAAAAAAATAAAGATATCCCCAGCAGAGTCACATTTCCACCTACTTCTGCTGTTTTCCGCTACACATGAATTTCACTTTGCTCCTCCACATCTGGATTCAACACAAATTCCAAAGGATGGTACCTAATTGTTAGACATATTCCAGAAACCAGTCAAACTTTTGTTTTATGATGCCGCAGGTCTCATGTAGCATCACACAGGCGTGCTGGGCTTTCCTCGGGGAGATCTGTTTGCTGTCTCTCCACCTGACTGCAGGCCAATTGACAAAGAGAATTTCTTTTAAGGGAGATATTGCCCTGCTTGTAACTGGGCAAATATTTTCTGCAAGCCAGACAGCTTTGCCAATATCATGGCTGGCTGGGATTCAATTGCTGTTAGAGCGCACTTAGGTTAAAGGGTTTCTCATAGAGCTGCAAAACAAGAGGGGAGAGAGAAAACATTAATGTTGTCTGCCGCGCTGTTGCAAATTCTAATTATCGTGTGTTCATGTTCCATTGAGAGATTATCTGCGACCAATCAGACGGGTACTTGATGAGAACAAACACATTATGTGCAGACTGTTGATTCACGACCGTTTGTGCATTGATTCTCACTGCTCTGCCAAACGGCGCGCTCTCTCTCATCTTGAATTAGGCAGACACTCATGATTTTTCAAATGCTAATGAAAATTTGTACAGCTCAATTTCAGTCCTGGCTTGCTTTATGGAATAAATGGACATTGCAGCGTAATAGCGACGCACAAAGAGGTTTGATGGAATATTTACCAGACAGGACTGAGTGAGTGTGAAGACACGGGGCTGAAAGCGTTCATGCCATGTTGTTGTTGTATCGGGTTGTAAAGAGTGAATGGATGCAAGAGGAGGACTTGAGTGGGATTACATAAGATTGTGTGAGTGCAGAGGACTTTTAGTGTAAAAGCTCTGATTGGCTACCACGCCCACTTAGTAAGCAAAACAATGGATTACAGACAGCAGTCGGGTGAGTTGCAGGTTGGAACCTGTTCAGGTGTGACCTACTGAGATACTAATGGCCTGGCAATGCCTTAGCCCTCCACCCACTCACCTACATGCAGTTTCGTGCTTTTCAGGTTCCTTCCTTATATTCTGTTTATCTGCTGTGTGATGAAACAACTGAAAAGTCATGTTGACTTATGGAGGGCTGTCTTTTTATCTGAAACGGTATCCCTGTGGGGGGGGAAAAAAAAATCAATGCAGGAAATTACAAGCCAAATTAGATATTTTTCATACTGCTTATGCTCCATTTGCCCAATTTCAGGAACAATCAGACTATTAACTACTTGTAGGCATTTCAAAAAGCCTCCATGCAGTGCTAATTGTACAATTACTGCACTGAGTAATTTTTTTTTTTAATACAATTTAAGTCATTCTTGCTGCACAAAAACTCAGTGTGTAATCCTGTACAACGGTAATGTTCAGTCACATCGGAGCTCATGAATTCCAGCTGTATGGGGCGGGGGGGAGTAATGCTGTAATTTCTAACAAATATTCTTAATCTATTGTAAGTTCAGCATTAATGAAATTGTAAATAACATTTAGCTGTAAATAGTGATATGATGAGTAATAATACTTGCTAATTATTATTAACAATATAAAATCTGAGACTTTGGCATTCATTCATTCGACTAATTTGACTGAACTGTCATATAATATGTCTTGTATCATATCTGATAAAAGACTAAAATTTCCACTGTGCTGAAATGTGCCAACAAACAGTTTATTTTATATTATTTTTAATGAACAACAAATTTCTAATTAGTTGTTAATGATTAGCAGATAGCTTTGCTCATATTAAAATAAAGATGTCATTACTCACTAGCGAGCCTAGCTCATTCCCAGGGTGTCAAACCGCCGTTTTGTCAAAGCCACTGGCGTCCCAAAGATCCACACAAGGCGGCCTTTGGTGTTGCAGCTGTGACACAACTGTCCCAGCAATAGTGAGACTGGTCTGAGATCCAGCGTCACGTATTAGACTCCCTTGGTGGCATATCACTGTATTCTGTATATGTGCCATATAACCCCCACACACTCCTAAACAAACTGCCATAAATGTCAGTTTGAGCTTAATAATATCTAATATTGTAAATACTTTATTGCATATTAACAGGAAATAACTATTAACAAAAATGTAATTAACAGTAAATTAAAAAAACTAATTAATGATCAATTTAGCATTTATTAACGGTGGTTGTTATGAAGTGTTGGGAGGTGTAGCTGTGCTCAGGAGGGTCATGCAGCATGCGGCTCTGTGATTTTGAGATTTTTACAGTACTGTAATGTTACATTTTCACTGTAACCCTGGAGACAGAAATCTCCAAACTTGAATATCTTGCTGAATTCCTACAGATGTTGTATGTTGCCTAGCAACTGTTTTTACTTCTCTCTCTTCCTCTTGTGATTCTCCGTTTTTCTGTCTTTTGTGTCTTTTGCTCATTTCTCCCTCCCCGTGGCTTGTCACAGTTAATTAAGTTACACCAGAGACACTAGTAAAGCAGGGGCTGGTTTATTTATTTGCACGTTAATAATTCAGTCGGAGCTGGACCGCTGCTTTAGTCTGTCCCTTAATGCTTTGAAAGCAGCCTAATGCTGCAGCTTGTGTTGTTTCATTTTGCAAATGGCAGGGGATCTTGTCTTTCAGATGTGGCTTCGCTACTGTACGCAGTGTCCAGCTGTCTTTGTTGGTCTTCCGCCGCTGCTCCTCCTACCTCCTACTTCTCTTTGTGTCAGGTGAGAAGTCAGGGTTTGATGGAGGCTTTCCGCGGCGTGATTGGCAGGTCTATCCGTCACTCAGCCCTGGGGACTCTCACTGCTCTAATTAGGTCGCTTGGCTTGCTCACCTCCCAGGGCTGGATGCTGCAGCAGAGCACAGATCAAATGACGGTCCCTTGTTTTGCAGGGGCTTGTAAAGGTGGTGGCAGAAGGCAGAGGAAAGGCATCTGTTTAGTGTCCCAGAGGCCTTTTTTCTACACCTGTTTGGCGCTTTGGTGTCGCTCTCGCTTCCTCGCAAGTGCAGTAATGTGCATCGCTCTTCATTTGTGTTGTAAAATGCCAGAAGGGAGCGCGACTCCTTGTGGGTTAATTTGATTTCAGCGGGTTAATTGATGAAGGGGGAGTCGTTGCCTGTTCTGATTTTTGCCACTGGCTCCTCTAACTGGTGCCTTCTCGGTGTTGACTTAGCAATCGCAGCCTCAGAGCTCACGTTGTCTTTGTTCATATTTAATTTCCGCACTTGATTTTCCGTTGGACTGCTTCAGCATTTCAGCGCTGAAGCGATAAACAAACAAACACACACGCAAAAAAAGAAACTGTCATTAGTTGTAAGTCAGTTGTAAGATTTCACTTCCTTTTTTAAAATTGTGACATCTACTGTAGAACCAAGTGTGGCTCAATGCTGCAGCAATCACTGAGCAGTTACTTTGCTGAAAATACTAAAAGAATGGCAGCTACTATGTCTGCTCGCAGCATAGCCAAACAGATCAGTAATTGACCTTTCTCATCAGGCCGCACAAAAAAAATTGGAATCTGATTTCATTCTGCAAGCAGAACAGCAGAGAAGTGGCAACCTATTTCTTTATCCGACGATGTAAGGGAAGAGAACCAGGCAGCGTGTGGAGAAAGAGAGCCGTGAAAGTGGAGAGAACTGAAGCAGGGAAAACTACTGTGTAGCTGTCAATAATGCCCCAGATTAAAGCTTTCTTGATTTGAAGATTGATTTTGAGCCTAACCAAGGAAAAAAAATTACATTTTGTTTCATTTAGCTCCTTCACAAACGTATCCAGTGCGTTCCCAGTTGCATGCTTTTAACGTGAATGCTTTCAGTTCTAAGAGAATAAGAGGATGTGATCTTGTTCACATTGGCCTGAATGTGACAGCCACATGCCATAAAAATGACTATGAGGGGAATTAATACATGTAAATATTAAAGGGGATTTCCATAGATGGAGTTTCTTAATTTTATTCTGCATGCACAGCTAATTTCTGTCATGTCAAGAAAACAAAATCAAAGTCCAATTATTGCAAGTACCATTCATGAAAATCTTTATACTCCCAAGTACAATATGTAAGAAACGATGTTTAATAATCTCACATTTTACATGCAACAACATTATGTGTGTTTTCTTAAGAGCTTATCTAACTTAGTGTTGTGGGAATGCGACAGTCTGTCCCAGCTGATACAGAGCTAGCGGTTTACACACACCTAGGAGAGGATTCTAGTTCATCACTGGTCCTAAAACAACCAAACACTGTCTTAACCCACACCTACCAAATAACGGGACACGCACGGCTTTACCCAGAATACCCAGATTACCCAAAATCCACTGCTTCTTATTCGTATACAGCGTATGTTTCTTCCTACTTTTTTCTACTGTGTGGGCAGATATGCTTGCGATCATCTCAGGCGCAGAAGTCCTGCCCACCTGCTCATCAAACCTTCTGCTTGCGAGAGGCAGCCAATCAAAAGACACTTGACTTAAAGCGGCGAGGACTCATTTTCAGAGAGCAAATAAAGTCCTCTGACATTGAATCAAAGGGAGATGGATGCTGTTGTGTTTGTCTGATAAAGACAACAAGTCTTATCTAAAGACTCACGGGCATCACAAGCGATCTGAACACACCCCAAATATTGGCAGCTTGGCAAGCGGCTAATCAGATTTGACATTGATGAGAAAGCTATGCCACTCTAAGACAGACTAAGTGTTCGGCATGTGCCAGAGGAGGTAAAACTGCTGAGCCAAGCTGTCTCTCAATCGCCTAAAGTGGCTCCTTTGTCAGCCGGCTCTTGCGCTGAGATTCCTAAAGAAGTGGCGTCTCTCTCAGACGACATTGTCTGTGTGCTTTCTGTCAGCTTTGGTAGAGTATTAGGCGCTTATCCTCTCAGATGATCACATCAGCTGCGTTCCTGTTAGAAGCTCAGGCATTTGCCAAATATATTTAGTCGACCAAGACTAAATATATTTCCTCTTAACTTTCGGTGTAAACGCGTGTTTTCAAAGATCTCTTCTGTCTTCTGCGGCTTTATGTGCTATGGCTTTTCACGGCAGTCGTTTGTCCTGAAAGTGAAAGGAAGTGCTCCGCAGAGTCATGTCTGAATGCTTTGTCAGTACACGGCTCTTTCTTTTTCTAGGGTTGGGCCAAAGGAGTGTGTGTGTGTGTGTGTGTTTTCCTGCATCAAAGTACTACTCGGGGAGTTCAAGAGGTCCATTCAGAAGGTCTGCAAGTTTTCAAGAGAAAAATGAGGGGAGTGAAAATATTTTCAGACTGCGGAGACGTTCCTGAAAAGTCTATGTCAAGTGTGTTTTCCTCTCAGCTTTGCCATCTGAGAAATGAATGTTTCCTGTTCATTGTAAAGCTCCCGGGCTTTAAACAGCATATGCACACGAGTTCCAGTTTGTTTGAGCTGCAGTATGACAAACATCTCTAGAAATGGGATCCACTTCTCTCTCTCTATTTTCCTCTTTAAGTTATGTTGTGTTCAAGCACAGTGCGCTAAAGATTAACGCACTGACTTCCATATTTTTGTGATTACAAGCGCGGGACTGGTGTACTGAGGCTGACCTCTGGTTTGGAGACAGATTCTGTTATTCTGAGCTCCCCCCCCCTCCCCCCCTTTTTTCCTCCAGGAAATACCTTTTAAACTCTCAGCTTTAAAGTTTGGATTTCTGTCCGACACCACCTTTCAAAGATAAAAGATTGAATCTATCCTATTGTGCGAATGGTGGGAAGATTTTAAAGCAGCTATAGCTAAAGCTAAAGCTGTGTTTTCTAGACAAATAAAAAAACCAACAAAAAACACATAAAAAGATAAATACATAAAAAAAAAAGGCAAAGAGAAAAAGGATGAGACACACCTGCCGGGATGTATTACATAGGCATCTGTGGAGGTGAGAAAGTGCTGAGAGATGAGCGGGAGAGTGAAGACGAGGAAGATAATAGAGGTGAGAGTAAGGTCAAGGCTTTGGTCCGTCTTAGCAATTGAAGGAAAAGCTTTTGTTTTTGGTCCTGCATTCAATCAGAAATTGAACCAGCCAACCTGGAGAACAAGGGGCTCGGAGGAGTGCAGGGTTTTATTGACAGTGAAACAAAATCTTCCCATCTTTTTTCTTGACCCCTTTGCCTTTTTCCCCTCCCCGTGGTAGTGTTTAAAATAGACAGAGACTGCAGCCTGGAATAATCTTTGATTTGCTCTTTTCTACTCGGAAGGGTGATGAGGAATTTGCTGCTTTCAAATACATATTTGCTGTGCTCTTTTTGCCGGCTTGCAGACTGACAGTCGAACCAAGTGCGCCGACGGCACAAAAGGACATTTTTGTCCTAGTTAATTTCTCTCAGATTGATGAGAGTCGAATCCCAATTGGGTAATCCGTTCTTTTATAACATGTTTTTACAGTTTTGCCTCATTTAGCACCAAAATTGCTCTACTCATACAGCACATTGTTGTTGTTGAAATCCATTCTCTGATTTGGTGTGCACTTCAGGAACTTAACCCCCCCATTCCTTTAAAGAGCGGCGATGACAGAATTATACTTAAATGAGTCAAATAACCGTTTTTTTTTTTGTCCTTTGTGACTGGATTTTCTTCAGCAACACTGATTTGTCAGTGGAGTAGCAAATAATAGCTCCGCTCTTTGTCTCCAGACTCAGTTGTGATATCAGTTGAATTCACATGCTTGACAGATTTTCTCTTATGTGTTACAAGTGGTAATTTATTCATACAAATATGAGAATTAGCTGTTTGTTAGCACTGCTACTGATTTCGGAGGTCTGATAGTGAAGGTGAAGAGTGCTGAGAGATCATTATCATCCAGCAAGAGTGTAGCTATCACTGCCTCCGTGTACAACTCATATATTAAAGAAAAACACGGACACAGTATTGACGAACGCGCACGTAGCCGATAAATGAACGAAAACACACACGCGCGCGCACAGACAGATAGATGAGCAGATCTTAGCTGTCACGTCTGAAAAATAACTGGACATCAGTCGGAAAATATGTCCGCCTCCCGATGCACGCCAGTGATTTCTTTTTCAAATTTTTTTTTATTTCGAGCACTTCTGGTCTGCACATCATCACAGCTGCGGTGTGTGTGCATGCCAGTGTTTGTGTGCAGGCATGTGTTTGGATGTGCCCGCCAGCGTGTGAGCGCAGCTCTGTTCCCCCTTCCTTCAACTGTGCCACAGCTAATCCTCCACAGGAGTTCAGCAGCACTTGCCACATGGCCAAGAAGCACACAGCACCTTTTGACAGCGCACTCTGGCCCAAAAAGACAAAAAACAAACCAAAAAAGCTCATTATTTGATAAAACCTAAGCCTTCTTCACACAGATTGGGTTTTGTCTGATTGTTGGGGGTTTCTCTGTGTTATTGTTGGCTCTTTACCTTAAAATCTAAAGTGCCTTGAGTTGATTAGAATTATACTGGCAGAAATTAAGGTGACTTCTTCCAACTTTTGCTATAAATTGCTGTGCAGACTTCTAAGCGGAGCATGTCTGAAGGGGGCCGTTTGAAGAATCCGTTCACGGGAGCGTGCGTTTCGCTGGTATGCCGCCATTGTAAATATATATTCTGACACTTTGCTTCCATCATCTCAGAGCTCCTGATTCAGTAGAAGCAGCAGACAGCTGTGCCAAACAGTGGAGGAACTTTTGACATTGACTGGGAGTGACGAGGCAGTGCAAGCAGATGTCTTCCTCTTTGCTTTGGGACAAACAGCATCTTTGACCTTGTCACGGCTAATTTTAGGGCTCGGCTTATCACAGCGCCAATGTTTATATCTTCTATTACACGCGCTGTCGTTATAGAAGGGACGCGCTCGTAATTATGGGTTCGTTTTGCTGCGAGGATGTTCCTGCGTGCCAAATGCATACTTTATTGTACGCTCACAATTTAGGACGTGTGCCAGCAGGTAATGTGGATATGTTCGTTAGGAATACTTGAGCATATACAGACCCTTCCTCAGAGTCCTTGCTTTCTCTTTTTAGCTTCTTATTTGGGTGCAGAGAGTAGTCGCCAGTTTGCAAACACACTTAACATTTCTATAAGCCTCCTTGTCCCCTCTTTTTACAATCATCACAACCGTAGAGCCTGCTTTTCTTCACCCACTCAAAGACACCGCGGGCTTTAATTTCCTTTGAGCTGCTCTTTTCTACCTGTGTCTGCGTTAAAGTGGGTCAGTATTTTTCTTCCCTTCGTTGGCCTTGGATGGCTTGGTGCCTGGGCCAGTGTGCCAAACATGATCCTCACAGCTGGGTGAACACAGGGGAGGAGAGGAGGGCAGCGCAGCACACTCGGAGATTTTCCCTCTGCCTGCCAAATCTCTGTCCTGTTCAACAATGCCTTTGTGCACTCTGCTCATTCATGCTCGAATGCAAACACGAAAACACAAACAAAGATCAGAATATAGTTTCCGGAGCACACGTGATCATCACAGGATCACTGACATTTGTGTGTTTTGGTTTCTTTACCCACACTATGTGTGTGCTCCTAAAAAAAAAAAAAAATCAGCATTATGACAGGATTATGTCTCCTGTCAGGCTTTGATGGAGGAGACGTTTCCAAAGTTGCAAGTCTGCAGCAGGCGACAGAAACACCCTTTATCTCATTAGGTTAAATGGAGAAGATGTCAGTTGCTGGGCCAGATTCCAGCCATTGAACCTGACACTTGTTTCCTCTTTTCATGTCTCTCTCGCTTTTGGCTTGGCCTGCATTTCAGTGCCGCCACTCCTGCAGTAGTTCATTCATGCATTTCACTCAAGGCCATCCTTTACGTCTCCCTGTCACTCTCCAGCTCGTCTCTCTGCAGTAGTTACACACTCTTTATGCTATCTTTACAGCAGCACCAGCAGCGGCGAGAGCGGCGAGTGAAAGCATCGATTAAATAAGGTTACAACAACACAACAGGGAGACGTTAAATAATTTTAACTGTTTACGCAACGATCATAGCCGTGTAAACAGGAAGCCGGCGAAAATAGAAAATGAATGGACGGGACATGTGCAGATATTGATTAAATCAGCAATATCTGATGTGATAACACCATTTATATGGTCACTGTTAAAAATCACACCAATGGGTTCATCCATAATGCTCGTTTTAATTCATCTTCTATATAATAATGCTTTATTTAGAAGCTGATGTTTTTAGAAATCCTCACTACAACAGTATTGCACATTAACTATTAGTTAATAAATGATTAAAAAAAGATATTTATTAAACTCAGGATCATTTTAATCATCGTTCTGCAAGACGTTCAACTGTAGTTCATTTATGCAGCCGACAAAACACAAAACAAAACAAAAGGTAAATCAAAAAGAATGAATAAATAATTTAGTCATGAAAAGTAAAGCTATTATCTGTGCTGAAGTGTGGAGGATGAAATCAGTAATCTCACAGCCCGGGGAAAGAAACTACTTTCTGTGGCACGGAAGTGGATACATCTGTATCGCTTGCCAGATGGCAGCAGGGTGAACAGGCTGCGGCTGGGTTGGGCATTGTCATTTAGCATATCGCTGATGTTCGCTAGATCGGTACCTATGATATTATGAGCATTTTTAATCACATGCAGCAGAGCCTTCCCATCCTGGGCTGTGCACAACCTATCAAAGTTTGTGATGTTTCCAAATGACTTTTTCTTGTGCGTGATTTAGGAAGAACATTCATTTCCAAGGGTGTAAATGTGTCCTAACGATTCCCAGGAATCTAGAAGCGTTCACATGCTCCAGCTCAGCTCTGCTGCTGTGTGCGTGTATGTCTTTGCCTCCTTTTTTTTTTTTCTTCAATCATGGAACAATCAGTTTCTTGGTTTTGTTGTTGTCAAGCAGTAGATTGCTCTCTGTGCAACACACTGCAAGATTGTTAATTTTCCTCCTGATATAAACTCATATCGGTGTCAAAAATAGAAAAGAAGAAAACCAACCGTCGCTTTTTAACTGAAGCCAAGACAGCATCCTGTAATGTCTGGCCTGAAATGCAAAAATATTCAATGCAGAAGTATAAAAAAAAGCGTGAAACGGCAAATCCGCTCGCTTTGGTGAGGCTCGCACCAGAGAACAAGAGAAAAAAAAAGTGAAATGATTAAAGAATTGTTAAAAAGATTACTTACTAAATTAACTTATAAATGAACTAATTATTTTACATTGCATTTAACTGTGTTTGCACTGAAGCCACGGGGAAATTACTCTATTATTTAATGTAAGTATTAACAATGCATTACAAATACAAGATTTAAGGTTCTTTTAATTGCTCTTCTCTTCCAGGCGGAGTTGACGGGCATTAAATGGCGTTGCTACAGGTTCTCCAGCGGCGGGGAGTACGGGCCCGTGATCTCCGCCCCGGCCCAGGACGACCCGGTTCTGCGCAGCTTCATGCGCTGCGTGCAGTCCAACCTGCTGTGCGTGTGGCGACGCAAAATCAAGCCCGATGCCAAGGAGCTGTGGATCTTCTGGTGGGGCGAAGAGCCCAACCTTACTGGTGTCATTCATCAAGAGCTGGAAGGTGAGAAAGAGGATGAAAGCGATGAAGGATGAGGGTCGCTCCTGTGTTCTATCCATCTCAATTATTTTTCCATCCCATCGGTCTTCGCCTCAGCTTCCATTGTGCTCTGGAAGTTGAGGTTGTAAGCTTTACGGGCTTGTCGTTGCTTTATATAGAGGGGAGTTATCATGTGAAATACAGTCTTCTTGTGCTTTTAGTGGATTTTATGAAAAACTGTCAGAGAATCGTGAAATATGTGTTGTGTGTTAGATACATACACACAATAACGCAGGGTTTCATAGTGTGGCATAATGCCTGTATGTTATACATGAGCCGCAGGGGCTCTCATATAGCAGACCTGAGTATTATGCAGATTCAGGCTGTTTAGTCGGCTGCACATTTGTTTAAGATGTTTAGGGCATATTGATCCGGTTTGTGTGGAGCAGTCCTATTTCTGAGCCCCTTATAGCTCATATCTGTGTTTGCTTTTGCATCTCAAGTGTTTATATGCTGCTTCAGGACTATCACTATGATGAAGCGCAGCAAACGAGTAGATTTTTCTTGCCAGCGTGACTATGTGTGGCGGCGTGTGCTGGTGAAAATTACACGAGATATCTCACTTGAGAGAGTGCTACTGTCAGCACTGTTGTCCCTATTTATAGCAACATTTGCATTATCTCGCTGTGCACGTGTGTGGAAGTCTAACGTATCGACCGAGCCTGTGGAAGACGGGGAAACAGGAGAGGGATTGTGTTGGGTTTGGTTCAGCAGGACACGAGTGGGGAGCTGGGAAAGACAATATTGGATGTAGAGGTGGAAGCGATAGCGAAAATTTCAGTTTTTCGGTTATCTATTAAAGCTGACTTGACGTGAAAAGGCCTTTCAGGCACTGCAGTAGGTATTTGACAGATGTTTTTGCCACTGCCGGGGAGAGCCTTTTACTCTGCACAAACATGTGTAAGAGAGAAAGATACGCTGTATATTCTGAGTTACGTTTGCATCACTGACACAGAGAAAACTCACCTTTTTTTCATTGCTACCCCTCCCCTATCCAAACTGCCAGCATCCAAACTCCACGTTTATATCTACTCACATCATCCAACTCCGATATAATCTGGCCTTTGTGAAAATAGTATTTTTTTTCATCGATTTAAGAAGATCTATGAAAGCTGATAACGATCACGCAAACACATTGAGTCAGTGTAGTGAGAACAGTGGCAGCATTTACGCTTTCGGAGCAAAAAAGTTACCTGAAGCCATAAAACAAGCATGTAGAGCATGAAATTTTAGCATTACCTCACCAATTTACAAGCTGCTAACGGCAGCCTAAAACACTGATAATAACTCTCTTTGACTAGCACACTAAGGTCCAATAAAGCTGATAACAATCTAAGCCTTTTTAATTACATTTTATGGTTATTGATTTCTTCCTGTTCTAAGAATTTTATTACTATTTGTCTATTTTTCAATGCAGAGATATATCCTGCATATTAACATGTGCTAGACATTTTTCTTTATATGTTACTTTAAAAGAAAGTCAAGGTAATATTTCATGCACTGGTATATTCTGAGATTTCAGGAGGCCTTCTTTTAGAGTAGTAGAAAGAAAATGACCAAAATGTACATTTCTTATATTTTATATACGGTGTAAACACGTTTATATGTACTAAAATACAACATATTTACAAAACCTTATTTTGCAAAAGTAAGTAACAAAATGAAAAAATAATTGTAATGAAACATTTTTACTTCTTAAGGCACGAATTGATCTAATGATCGCATCTTTGTTATGTAAAAAGAAAAAAAGATAATCATTTACACATTTACACATCCATTGTTTTGTTTAAAAAATTGTGTTAATGTAATAATCAACAACAAAAGTCACACGTTGATATTTCTGCTTATTTTTTCTAACTGTAGACTTGTTTCTAAATATTCAGGTTGAATTAGATTCAACATAACTACCCAAACAAGAACCCAGAGATGTTTAGAGATGGCTGCCAAGTGGCAAGGCTTGCTTTGGTGACAATGTTGGCCGGCTGTTTATGTTCACAAATGGCCTGTTAATAGCTTTAATTGTGCATCAGCCTGTTGTACTCTATACACTCTTCTCATAGTGATTAACTGAATCCTGAAACTATAAATATTTCATTCTTTTATATTGATAAGGTGCTGAAACACAACAACAGCGTCACACAACTGAAACTGAAAAATGATGCATTCATTGAGCTATTGATATATCTATTTCTTATTATAGTCACTGTTATGTCTTGCTGTATATGCCGTTTGATTTAGCAGTGCCTTGTGTTACAGGGGTTGATCTCGCAATGTTGTTTGTTTAACTGAAGTCCAAGTGAGCGGGTTTCAGGTAGTCTCAGTCTACGAAGTAAGAATCTGCTGGATTATGTCTTTGACTTTCAGTACTTCCACTTCTTTATCTTATAGAGGCCAGTTTCGGAGCGATGTTAGTGCTGTGGGATCTCTTTCTACGCACAACAAATGTAGCCTACACATACTCACACACACATCAAGCATACACTTATGATGATAACACTTCTTATTTGTAAAATCTCACAGGTCTCCTATGTATAATTCCTATTAAGCATTGAAAATAGCACTTGGGGTGTAAGAAGTGGTTGATAATTGTTAATTAAAGTGAAGCTGGATTTCTTCCAAATTAGAATCAATTGTAACACACACACAGGGGATATCAGTGTTTTAAGGAGTCTTAAAAAAGCTGCGCACCTGCATATCTGTTCACAGTGGAAAAGCTTGATCTTAGCTTTCTCCCTTTTCTGCGCCTCTTTTTCTGCCTTGCTTACTCACTGCTCTGACTTCTGTCCTCACTTTTGTCACATGCGAAAGTCATGTGATTTCTCACATCACATTGCTCGCCTTGCTTTCCTTCTTAGTTGACCGAGCCAGTCTAAAATATCCAAAAGTTTCATTTTTACCCCATTAAAAGCCTTACGCCTTCATATATTCAACACACCGTTGAACGAACCTTAAGCTGGTATGCCTACCTTTGTACTTGAGCAGTTAGTTTGCATTACTGCTAATGCAAACTAGATGCAAATAACAATATGGGCTGGTGGAAATGTCACTAGTGCTGCAGCTGTTTAGTCGTAAACCAAAGTATTAAACAAAAGTTCACTACAGTTGAAAAGAACAGTTATAAAAATAGGGGATAAAAGTTATTACGTTGAATCTCCAGGGTACCATGTATGTCATACTTATTTTGGTGTTAATGGAAAAGTGAGGGGATAATTAGAGCCACTGGGATTAATCCATTATAGTCTACAAAGATTGTGGCCATTCCGTACTTACTCCCATCTGGAACAAGGGGACGAATGGATAAAAAAAGAAAATCTAAACTCTTTTTTTTAATATGTTTTTTTATGGATTTACTACCAAATGGACATGATTTCCAGATATATAACAAAATTTAAAATCCAAGAATTCATTAAAAAAAAGAAAAAAGAAGACTGATTCATACACATTTGATGGAACAGCTAGAGCTATTTAGAGTATTTATGTTTTGAGTCATACAGCAGATATTAAAGCAGTGTGCTCTGACATGTTTTTATATTAGCTGGCTGCTCCACTCAAAGAGGTTGTCATCCTTCAAATTTTCAGAAGCTATATCAGACTTGTAATGGTTAAGAAGACAATGATGCTTAACATCCCTTACGCATCAGCTTAAAAAGAGACTGACTGTAGAGTTTTATTGGAATAGCTGAACTAAACTGTAGCACCCTGTAAACAGTGTAAAAACAGGCAAGGAGCTAGGACTCTTAGATCATTTAAACAAATGCATCATCTTGGGAAAGTCATCTTGTTAAAGCATGTTGCGTGTAATGTACCCATGCTGGTAGGTGTTAGAAGAATTTAGAAGAAAGTAGATTGTCTTTCTTGAGGTGAAACGTTCCTGAAAGTCACTGTCAAGTAATTAAACATAATTTAGGGACACAGAATTGTACAGTGATTGGATTTTACCCTTATTGTTATCTTTCGCTTAAAAAAAAAAAAGTAACATATCATTTGCATCCTTACTCACTCGTTGTCAAAACTAAAAGTTACTGTTCGATTAGAAACTCGTTTACAGCAGCATCCCCATATGGAAAAGAAATAGTAAAAACTTATATGATTTACTCATGAAAGAGGCCACTTTCTAATTACTTTCATATATTGTTTTAGTAAGCATCCAAAACATACAAGTTTCATTTATATAATTTTTCAAGGGATCTTATATCTGTTTTCACTCTTGTATGCTTTTCATACAAGTTTCACACAAGACAGATACAAACTTTATAAGATTTATATATATCTTTTCCATATGGGTCAATATCAATGTTACCGTCTTTGTCTCATCACTAGCAGTTGAACTTTGACCTTTAAAACACTAAGCAACACTTGGAAAGGTCAATGAAGCTTCAGTTTCAACAACATTGAATTACTGAAGAGGTATTATAAATATTAACCTGGCCTGTGCATACGTCAGTGTTAGCCATTTAACTATTAGCAGTTACCTGAAAGCTGCATCAGGTGGTCACAAGCTCGTTTACTCCCAGTGGCGGTGTTGGTATTGGGAAGGTTGCATCAGGCACAAGCGCTTTGCCAGATCAAACATGTTTAGTTATCCATACACTAAGTGTGTAGACCATGAGTGGCCACAAAACAACGTAGTACAAGTAACGCGTAGTGGCTACTTGAACACAAATTTTGGTGTCGTGCATGCTGCTTTCAATGTGAAAGAGCCCTAAGCTGTCTGGTGTGCTATCAATGAGGTAGCGGCTAAAGGCTAATGACTATAAATAAAATGATAACTTTAAGGTAGGAGCCCAGCCCGTCTGTAACATTATAATAAGTGTTATTAATTTAACTGTATAACAAATTTATTTGTGTCTAAAAGTGATTGTATTTCTTGTAAAGTCCCAGATTGAGGCTAAGAAAAGCCTAATGTCAGCTAGCCAAAAACAGTGGCAGCCTGTCTTACTTGTGGAGCCAAGTCACCAGAAGTACAGCACTACCTCAAAAAGCCTAAAAATCTTTTCTTTTCTTTTTTCTTTTTTTCTTTTTTTAGGACTACCTAAGACAACCGTAACCCTTTAAAGCCTGAACCATGAATTAATTGGCTAATTAAATTAATTGAAAATAGTATTTCTTGACCCATCTGATAAAATAAAAAAATATATATAAATAATAAAAATAATATTAATAATGTTGGTTCTAATTTGTATCATATTTACTACGTCTACCTTTTTTTGTAATTTATTGCTTAAAAATGTCTTGTGCAATTTATTTTGTTAGTTTTGGGGGTAAAAATCACAGTGATGAGGTAGAAGTCTCAAAAACCGATGTATATATACATTAGGCTTAAAGGGTTGAAAAATAGATGGAATTATATTTGGTCATTTGTTGTCTAAGCAAACACTGTAATGTTTATGTTCGACGTAAGTAGAATTGATTTAAGTGCTTTTCACACTTAAATTTTCTAACCCACTGCTGGACAACTCTACAAACTCATTGTGATACAGGACAGACATCTCCTCTGGCTGTCCTGATAGGCACTGGCTGGCACCAAGTAGCTGTTTTTAATATTTTTAATGTTCTGGTGAGCTAAGGTAACAGGACAGGTTTAGCCGACTCCCCTGAGCTCATTTGTTTAAATATTCACAAAGTAACCCAATTCCAAAATATATCGATATGGGCTTCCGACTATTCAAAGTGATGGATATTTTCACCTGCTGTTTAGTCTTAATTAATTGCGGCTTTGAGTTACTCCCAGCAGCATGTGCAGCTTACTGTTAGATCCAGCCTTGCATCTTTTTCTACTTCCTCACTATACTGCAGCACTCTGTGGTATTGCCTTTGGTTAAATGACAGGCATTAAAGCATCATGTTCAACTCATGGTGACTTGCTGTCCTAAAATCAGACGGCATTGGCCTATAATGTATACAGCATAATAAAACCCAGTGTGGGCTGAGTACAGTTTGTGAGGAAACAGGATTAGTGTGCTGAATGGGCTGAGTCATCAGCGTGTTGCCAGCACAGCCAAAGAGAAAGTGACACACATACACACAAACACACAGGCTGTCGTGTACACACGCACACACACATATGCACATACTTAAACATGCATAATGGTCAAAGTGGTGGCTGAATACACAATCTGGACCTTATGATCATCCAGCAGAAGCAACACCTACCAAAGAGATTTACATACTCATACAGAGCCACAAAGAAGCCTGTGTGCATGTGTGTGTGTGTGTGTGTGGCACTGTCTCTTTACAGCAGCTACAAACAAACACACACTTCTCTTTTTTGTCTGTTTGTGGGACACGGCGGTGATGAAATAATTTATTACAAACGCTGAAAGTGCGGTCGCATCTTTGAAAGAATTGTTGCATAAATTACTCGATAACAATTGCTCGTAATTGTAAATAGCACCAGAGAAGCTTCCTGGTTAAACAGAATTAACCAGGAAGCTTTCATGAAGCAGCATCAACTACCTGGTGTGGATGTTTCTTTGGTGTAACTTACATTTCAGGGAACCAGAAGACACATGCTGTGAGGCAACAGCACTTGGTGTTTTAAATATACCTTGAGATGATTAGGGACAGAACTGGTTTGAATGAAACCACAACACATTAGTCAAAGTGTCATAATGCAAGAACGAGGTAATGCATTTTACTGTCTGGTTCTGTTGGTCTTTTTCCCCCACCTTTGATATGCCAGACGAGGGAAGAAAAATCTTCGACATTAACGATGGCTCTATTCCCTTGAAATGTCCCTGTAAGTCATGACAGAGAGCCAACATGTCACTACACAGCCACAGTGAGAAAAGATCAGTTCAAATGGTTAAAATGTCTGGCAGTCAGTAGGTGGGTTTTAAGTCACACGTTCACACATGTAATCACAAGTGTCAAACAGATGATTCGAGCCACTCTTGTGTGTGAGTGAGAGTGTGAGGGTGATGGCTCATAGACCTGTAAAGAGCTGCTCTGCATAGAAGCGCTGGTTAAAATGTTTCAGTTCTGAAGGATGCACGGCTAAAAATGTGTCAAAATTGTGTCCACTGTAATTACTACGGTAATTACTCAGTCAAACCAAGACAGTACATCAAATAATATCTTAAACTTAATACCCCATGTGGTCTTTAAACTAAAGAGGTGATTTATCGCTCTTGAAGCAAAACACAAAGAACCGGTTTGGTTTGCTCATATTTGCTGTAAATCTGTTACATGAAAGTGATAATTTCATGGTGGTTATACTCTTATAACCTAGTTTTGGAGTGAAAGCTTTCAGATTTACTGTTTTGTTTTGTTTTGTTTTGATTTGAAGGAGTCAAAGCAAGAGCACAAGAGGCCGGGGTGAAAATCTTTTTAGGAATAAGTTTTTCTCATGATTAAATAGTCAGTATAAATCTGTATGAAAGATTCAGACTAGTGGGATTGCTTTTCAGAGCTCTATCTTCCACAAGGAGTCACACGTCTTGGAAATATTAACAGTGAATTCCTGGGTTTCATTTTCTTATAACTCCCCAGACTTTTTAATCACTTGCTTTATTATTATTATTTATTGATGATCTGTACGTTCAACTAGGCTAAGCTTTTACTCCAGATGCCCCTTCCAATGCAACCTTCTCCATTTATCCAGGTTTGGGATTGGCACTAGGAGTATACTGGCTTGTGGCCCCACCATGGGGCCCAGGGTTAACAATGATTGCCTCCAGTTGGCTGACAGGATGCCGGTGGAAACTATGCTTCTGTTGGCCAAATACAAAGGAAGAGAAGAGAGGGAAGGCGTGTTAGGAGGGAATGAGAGAGAAGGACATAGATGTAGTGAAGGAGGACACGAAGAGAGAAGGATTCTAGGGATAGGATGAAATGGAGACAGATGATCTGCTGTAGCACAGCTGAAAGAAGACTATATTGTATTCTGGTCCAATGGTACATGTTTTTTACATGGAGGCGTTCCCCAGGGTACACTAGTGGGCCTCCTGCCATTCCTGTTAGACTTCTTTGAACAAGGAGGGCCTAGTCTCATTCCCAGTGCATCACATGCTGACGCTTGGTCACTTCCCTTTGGTGTCACTTTATAACACATAGGCTACCCTTCAACGTCACTGTTCAGTGTCCATTGTGATTGGTTCCTTTTAAAAGTGTAAACCTAACAAGTGAAAAGTTTAAACATTCGCGTGAGATATGACGAATGGCATTTCCTGTCTTCTTATGCTCCCATAAGAAGACAGGAACTATGGTAAATGCATTTAGTCATTTTTCCTCCATCAAAGAGAACTGTTCATTCTTACCACTAAATATTGCATTTTGAGATGCAGTCAGCTAGCTATGATGAAGCAATATTTGCTGACGGGATATTTAATCATAAACTATGTATAAACGATACGGAAGTGCATCCTATCTGAAGGACTGTTGGATTCTATAAATTTCTATGTGAAAACAACCCTTTGGGTTACCTGGTCTTTGGTTTCTGTCATTAGTTTTAAGAATTATGTATATGTATATAATGCCACATTTAGAATTACTCAGACAATAAAGCAGGGTTGGCATGACTGCTTTGTGGTCGAAAAGACTTGATTGAAAAAAAAAGTGGTGAAGACCGAGTGTGTACAACCATCTTTTCAGTACAGTCAATAATGATGACACTTTTTTTCTCAGCCTCACCACATTCATGCCTTCCTTCCTGCCTAACCCAAATCACAGCAATCATCTCGGCCTGCCACAGCTCCCAAATCGCACTGTATCCACTCCTGCATCCTGCTAACCTTTTCCTTCTTTTCATCCATACAGCTGCTGTCAGAATTGTCCTTTGTGTCTATTTATGGCCGTGGCTATACATACTGACTTTAAAAACAAAACTTGTACTTTCAGGTCGTGACCTAGACACCTCGCTTTCTGCTCTGGTGCAATTGTCTAATTATTTATCCCTTTCCCTGCAGTGGCCTTGCAGTCTCCTTCCTTTCCTGTGGTGGAATGACTTTCCCACAGTAGTTGGATGAGGATGAGTCATTACCTCTCCTCCACTGCGACTTAAAAAAACTTGCATCTGAGTCACATCTTTGTATCTGCGTAATGGCCCAGTTTTTATTAAACCTCCTAAATTACGTTGTTTCACTGCCGATTATGTTTTACAGCATAAAAAAAAGAAGGTCTGTTCAGTCTCAAAGAAAGTGCAGATGTGATGGTTAGGATCTCTTTTCTTTCATAGAGAGACATTTTCATGGTTTTTCCATTCTCCTGGCACAAACACATAAAAATATCAAACATGGCTTTCATATATATATATGTATATATATATATATATATATGTACATATATTATAAAAAGACTTGGTAACAAGTGTTACATGTGCTGTAAAGCCACTGAACCTTGGAACCCTAACAGTGGGCTTATGAATTTCAAATTATTCCGTATAAAAGCAGCAGCTTGATCACTAAAATGAAAATGTCAGTTTGCTTTATCAGCCCACAAATGTGTTCAGTTAACAACCGGACAAAGAAACCTATAATGGGATTGATTATGGATTTGCTGAAGAGGGTGTGTGGGTGGAGCGTTATCTAGTTAGGACACTCTGCAGCGGAAAACGAAAGGCTGATGACTTTGATAACACCATAGGCGGTGCTCCGGTGTGCCACCAAAACAGCATGTGGTCAAGGTGATTGCAGGAGGAAGAGTTAGAGGGATATTCACTTAAGCGTGTGTAGCAGGTGTTTGCAATTTAATCTATGCTGTATGATCGGAATAATTTCATCTGAGGCTGCTGAAATATTTATGACGTGCATCCCAATCAGGCAAATTTATGATATTTGCATTTCCCTGGCGTCAAGGCTCCTGCTGGAAATTCACACTTGAAAATCTATATGTTGTTGTTTAAGCTTTAACTAAGAGGACGACTTCCAGCACCCTGAATTTTCCTTTTCTTTCTTGAAACTGTAGTAAAGCTGAGGGGAATACAAAGTAGGAGTCGAGGGTGGAGGGGTGGGGGGGATCCAGCAGAAAAAGACTCTGACTGGAATCAATCCTAGCTGGGGGTGAATGTTGTTCTAGAGACGAGCGTCTTAACACTGTCTTAACACTTAACACCGCACCGTCTCAAGGAAATTATGTACATGTTTATTCAGAAACGATCTTAAGAGACCACAAACGAAAGAGCAAAGAAAAACAAGGCGGCAGAGAGATAATTATACACCATATACTCCATATACGTTATCTTACATCCAAATGTCATCAGCATCATTCAGCATATTTTTGCAGTACCAGTGAATGTGTGAGCCACAGCAGGAGTGAATTTTAAAAACACCCTCAATTGTGCATATCCATTATCAGTTCAGTGTTTGGCCGCTGCTACAAAGATGTGCGACCCAACAAGTGGATTAGAGTAGAAATGATTATGAGAAAATAATCAGACTTAATGAAATTAAAAGAGAGAAGAAGAGTGTGAGTGTGTGTGAATCGGACATTACTGCAGGCAGTTGGTTTAAACAAGGTGAAACGGGGAAATCTGTGCCAAATGTGTACGGGGAGTCTGATAGTCTTAGTGTCTCGTGTGTTTGAATGCTGCAGCTGGGTGCTGCTGTGCCCTTCAGAAAGAGAGTGCCATATTTTGTGGCGCTGGAGGGGTTGTGGAGTGTGTATACGCATCATGACAGGTTGTGTGTGTGTGTATTGCTCGACTGTGACTGTTATCATTCCTTTACTCTGTCCGTAATTGGACAAGTGTGTATGTGCGTGTGTGGGCTGGCAGAGGTCGCAAGGTAATTGTCCTGTGAAAAAACGGTTGCCAAAATGTGTGTGTGTGTGTCGTAGAAGAGAGCAGGAAGGAGGGCTAACCTCTGCCTCTATCTGTCCACGTCTGGCTGTGAACTCATAATCTGGCCTGTGGAGACAAACCCTCCTCACCACTTGCCACCTGCTTTAGAAATACAGGTTAGATTTAGGTTATTACTGTTATGGAGCTGCCGGCAGGAATGCACAGTTATTAGAGTGCCATACATACACAATTTCCAGGTTATTTCGCAGCTCTGCCTGACAGTCCTGGATTTGCATTTTACACATGGAGCAAGCTCATAATTTTATTGGAGGAATTCAACGGGGAGACACTGCAGGTGAACGGGGCACAATATAATAAAATAAGAAAAAAAAAAAAATTTTATGATTAGTTTTCTGCGATATTATGTTTTAATGTGCAAATGATGCGTATTATTTATCCAAATATGCACCGCTGTGCTCACTTTTCCTGAACGCTGGATAAAAAACCAGATAGATTCTTGTTCTTGGTTTGTTAACATATCGGAGTCAGTGGTTTTTAATATCTTTTCATCACCTTCATGAATCTAAAAATACTGAATAAATTCAAAAAAATCGATTTTACGCCATATGTTCTATAAATATTGATAGTAATAAAACTGGATATAACAGTCTTTAAAGCTATGTACTGTGAAACCTCTCTAGGTTTTGATTGGAACAGAATAACATGCAAGCAACAAGAATCATCATAAAACCTCCCCACATACTTCATCAAGTTTTCTGAAATGCCGTCTTTAAACATGCAGATATGCTCCAATTTACACAAACATCCAACAGACGTCTCAGAATAGAGTAGCCCAAAACCTCAAAATTGACTATAGCATGAACTAGAGCATGCTTTTTCCACCAGTATCCCACCTGAAATAACAATGAGGTGACTGGTAATGGAACAAATGTCATCCTTAACTGAGATACATGCTTTGTTTGTTCCAACTGTCACTGCTCACGTCTTTTAAAAGTGATGGACTTTGACAGTTCCTGGTTCTGCCTCATTTCTAACATTTGTACTTGTTATTTCTCTGCATTAGAGAAGAATAAAGAGACAGCAAGTGTGAACTTCAAAGTTACAATTTTTCTTTAATGTGCAAACTAGATTACTGTCTGCTGGAACTACATAAGATAACTTAATTAGTTCAGAGCAGGTATTTGCACAGTTTCAGTCTCTTCGGCTAAACATAAAAGCCGTCTCATTAAAGAAATACTGACAATTTAGGAAAAATTCTTTCTGAATTGTTGTTCATCAGCTGAAGAATGTGTGATGAATAGCTTTTATTAACTGCTTTTCAGAGTCGCAAGGTGAGGGGAGCTGGAGTCTATCCCAGCTGACTTTAGGTACACCCTGCACAGAGACACAACAACACACGCTCATATCCACACCTAAGGCAAATTTAGAATCGCCAATTAACCGAACAAGCATGTCTTTGAACTGTGGGAGGAAGCCCACGCTGATAAAATGAGAACTTGCAAACTTATTGCGCTGCACCACTCTGGGTGTGTGTGTGTGTGTGTTTTAAACATTTGAAAGATTTTGCATGGATTAAATAGGAAGTACTGCTGTGTTTAAAGTGTCCTGTCAAGTAGTTTCATTATGTGTTGTTTTTTGAGGTTGTTCAGAGTAGATGCGGCACCATTCCAACACAGAGACAGATATTTGCATCATATACCTAATAGCACTATTGTGTCCTGCAGAATGTAGCCGGTCGGCTAAGGACCCTCTTCGAATCAGTGACAGATTAAGCGTTTTGCTGAAGTGCAACTCGGCAGCAGTTGTTAGCCGACTGGAATCTGTTTCACCTCTCTGGTTATTGCAGCCAGGATTCAAGGTGGTGATCCTAAAGTGCTGCCTCTTCACTTTTTAGCTTGAGCTGTGACCACCTGATCATTTTAATGACGGCAGCGAGCAGCTGAATACATAACCTTATGCTCCAATGGCACTCAGATCTATTACTGTATATAAAATCTAAAGATTGAGCAGATATAATCTTTTCTTTCTCCTCTGCTCTCCCGTCTCTTCTCTTTGCATATTGTTTTAGCCGAGCCATTGTTCCCCATATCCTCATAATGATAACGTATAGTGGAAAATAAAGAAGTGAGGAGGAGTGAAGAGCTCGCGACAATGCTCTCCCTGCTCAGCAATGTGCCGAAGTGATCCCTGCATACACAGCAACATTTTTTAAGAGCTGTGTGCAAACACGATGAACCAGTCCTCCCTGGATGAATGTTGAATGCTGTCGCAGAAAACAGGTGCCAGTGCGCATAGCAGAGAGTGTGCTTCCGACCTGATAATGTGGGCTTCAAAGTGCAGCTTTCTTTCCACATAGGTTTTGTTAAACCCCCTTGAAATGGTGTATATATTTATATACTTTTTCTGCTGAAAGCATAACTTGCAGCGCTCGTTCGATCTTGTGCACTCTTCTGGAGATTTGGCAGTAATTCAAGTGACATATAGTGAATGAGGTCAGAGTTTTCTTAATTGCTATGATAATTAAATAAGCCACATCCTTTGTGTGGTTGTGAGAAGACATCCACACACTTAAGCAGACAGACCAGTTTTTAAACTGTGGCTTATTGTGAGACAGCACAGCTACCTGACGCGAGGAACACAGAGTGATTAGCTGTTAGATGTCGATTGATCCTGTCGTCATGCTTGCCGTAATGAAGTTCTCGCTATTGTTCGTTTGTTGTTTTGGGAGGAGCTCAAGGGTGGCTTCTGCTGTTGTCTGATGCAGCAGGCCTTCTAATAAACTGGGAAGAAAGACTTCTAAAATCAGCTGGAAGCAAGAAGACTGACTCACGCCAGTTAAAATTCAAAAGTGGGATTAAGTTCGCTACTTGCGAATCCTGTAAACTTGACCTTTCACAGCATTAAAGAACTGACATAATCGACATTACCCGAAACTCCTTTTAATCCTTAATCGGGAGTGCACCTCCGGAGAAATGTAACTACATGTTGCGTCGATGCCGCCCACGATGACTTGAATGGCGCGAAAGGTTACAGCGTAGGGCTAAAAGCTGCTTCCAATTACGTCGTAAGTTAGGATGTAGATTCCCAGCAGAAGTCTAAATCAAGCTTTAATGTGAACTTGCAGG
This sequence comes from Pundamilia nyererei, assembly GCF_000239375.1. Lineage (NCBI taxonomy): Eukaryota > Metazoa > Chordata > Actinopteri > Cichliformes > Cichlidae > Pundamilia > Pundamilia nyererei. The sequence continues at coordinate 10,370,418 of NW_005187403.1, forward strand.
GTTAAGTGAGCCAGGAAAGCTCAACTTTGGGATTTTGGGGAAGACTTTGTGTGCGTGTGCTTGTGTGCTTCTGGCCACTAAAGAAATGCAAACTGTATGTTTTGTGCTGTCTTTGTGATGTTGATGAACCAATGCAGGAGACGAAATGTTAAAATGTTCAGACTTTAACCTGTGTGGAGAAAATAAACATGTTACTGTTTTGGTAAATCTTTGAGGTTTTCTGCCAGATAAGTTCGGGCAGATGAAGACCGAAAGAGGATATCACGTGCCAAAAGTGTTTTTTCTCTCTCCCTTTTCTTACGTTATTGCCGTTTAGGGTATTCTCCAAAACAGCCGTGCCTTCAGGGAGATGAAAGAATGTAAGAGAGACATGTGCACAGTCACAATCTTGTGTCTGCCTTTCTTTAAAACAAACTTCTGCCAAGTTCAGAGTGACACACAAATATTACTAGGCTAGACTCACTGTAGTAAGATTGCTGTTGAGACTGTTTGTGGTAAAGTGACTACGATGTGCATTCAGGCATGAAAGCGACATGTTCAGATGCCATCAGATTAATGGAAAAGAGTTCACGTCTGAAAAGTAGCTTTAGGAAATCCTTGATATTTACAACTTGCAGCCAGAAGTTGGCAAATTGAAGATGGAGGTTGTTAAAGACTAACGAGACAAAGGCCACAGGGTTCAGCTGGGGTAAAATAAAACAGACAGGAAGTGAATGAAAGAAAGTCGATAAAAGTCACTTCTGTGAGTGTGGAAAGAGATCTTTATGGGGCGGTTTCAAAGAGAGATATTCATGGCGAGAACAGTAACCTGCTACATTTTTCATACATTGCAAAGCGTGCTTTTATCATAACCAGCCTTTCCCATAGATTCAATAATATGACTGTACTGAAATGTGTCCTTTTAGAGGCAAAAGCTCAACTTCACTTTATTGGCTCACAGCAGAGGAAATCTGCTGTCACTTCATCTAAAACTGTTTGATTTTGAGAAAAATAAAGCAATAAAATAATTTAAAAAAAGAAATTAAACCTATCTTTAATCTTAAATGACTCCCTAGTAGCCTCTTTTCTGTGTCAACAAGTTTTACTTGGCATTAGCTCTATGCACTGACGCTCTCCTTTTCTAGCCATCTCTCCTCCTCCTGCTAACCCTCCTCTTGGAGCTTTGTTGTGCTCCCCCCTCCTTTCTCCTCCCTTGTATTCGGGGTTGCTCTCTGTGATGTTAAGGTGGCGAATATCTGCGAGCACGCTTAGTTCCTTGGCAAATAAAAGGTGTGGGTGTACGGTTGCCAATCAGGGCCTACTCTTTCTCTTTATTCCTTCACGGTTTGTCTTAGGAGCAGCTCTCAGAAGCGAGACTCGAACAGAGGGGGTGAATAATTAGCCTCCCAAATTTTGCTCGAATCGTGAACTAGGTCGCTGGCTGACACATGTCTCAATAGGAAACAACCTCGCTGAAAGAGGGAGATCTATGGAGGTTATAAGAGGCCCCTGAAGGAATGCTGTTTCACCTAGTGAGAGGGACTTACTAGAGTCAGAGAGGCAATAAGACTCATGCATTTTGACTTTTTTTTTTTCCCCCTGTCTGGCTTTGGCTGGTGAAAAAGTGAGTCACATGTGGAAAGCAGCAATTCCATCATAGGAGAAAAAAAACATGAGCAAGAAAAAGAGAGGAGGAGGGGTGGGAAGAGTGGGAAGATGAAGAGGGAGGGAAAGGACAAGGCAGAGATACATATAGTGAGAGAGGGGAGGAACGGCGGGAGTGAGTGTGTGTGTGAGAGAGAGTGAGAGAGACGGGAATTCATGCTTCAGAAAGAAGAAAAGAGGTGGTTTGTTTGGAGGGAGAGCAGAACATCTGCGATTTCTCTTTAGGCCTTTAGATATGCAGTTGGTGTGGTGTTCTGCACATGTTTCTCCATTTTTTTTTCTTTTTTGGTTTCTTATTTGCTGTGCTGCCAGCAACAACAACATACACTCATTTTTAAAATTGGTCACTTCACACCTCCTGTTCACATCTCTCTTATCTCGAATATGTGAGAAAGGATCAGTCTGTTCTACAGCTATGACTGTTTCTAACAGGATGGACAAATTTACTTGCAAATTCCAAACGCAAAGAAGAAAAACATGCTTTCGTGGGGGGAGAAACTTTATCCTCTGGCTTTTACTTGACAGATGGAGGCACACACACGCCACACGAAGGGAGGAGGGAAAATGAGTTAGGAAACAAGGAAAAAATTGCCACAGTCGTGTTTACTTGTCTGCAAATTTGTGGGGAAGGACAGAGAATCTCTGATTTCCCTCCTCCTCTTCTCTCCTCCCCTTGTGGGCTCTCAGGGCGTGGCCCGTGACCTCCTCACCCCGTGTGCGTGTGTGTGTGTGTGAGTATGAGTGAGAAAGAGCGATGCAACGGTAGGGGTGAAGTTTCCCAGCTGCACGGAGAAGGGGTGGGAGTGTACGCTTTTCCTTCACAACCTTTCAGTTTTGAAAGAAAAACCACAAACTGAAAGAATGAAAGCTTTGTGTGTGTGTGTGTGTGTGTGTGTGTGTGTGTGTGTGTGTGTGTGTGTGTGTGTGTGTGTGTGTGTGCTGTTGTGTGGGTGCGTGTGTCTTAGATAGAAAAAGAGATTGAGAGACAAAATGAAGGACAGACTGGGAGAAGGAGTTTTACAGAAGCAGGCAGAGAAAGAAGAGAGGCTGTAAGGGAATTGTGGGATTAAACTAATCTGGGCAAATGTGGACACGGTATAACTTTTCGATCTGACCTCAAAGACATGAACAGTTTGCTGCTGCTATGAAATATACAGCAGATTTAATAAAAATCCCTTTGTTTATGCATTTTTCACCAGTGTACTCCTCGCAAAGGCAGCTGTGCCGAGAATCTGTTTTTTATGATTAAGTTGAGGAAGGTTGTTGAACTTTAGCTGCGCTTTATTTGATGATGTGGCAGTACTATAAAAGGAGACAGTGGCACTTAGAACAGTTGCTAAACTCCACTTTTAACTTTTCTGCATGCATGGATACAAGATACAAGAAATCTATCTATATATGTTTGTGTTGTTCCTGCATGACCATAATAATGTTGATTCAGGATCAACATTGCAACTGACCAATGGCATTCTCATGATGTCCTAGCATTGCAATTTGGGGAAAAAAGAAAAAGAAAAAAAATGCCCTGGTTCATATTTAACACTATTCTGGAACAAATGGTAAGCATCTCAGATGTTTTCTTTAATAATTTATACATTATGATCAATATATTATGGAAATAGTTTGCTGCCAAATTTAGGTAACTCGCACTAGCTAGCACTAGCTAACTAGCATTAGCTAATGCTGGCTCTCTCTCTCTCT
>NW_005187403.1:10373864-10388234 GCF_000239375.1 Pundamilia nyererei
TGTGTGTGTGTGTGTGTGTATATATATGTAGTGCGACTCCAAGTGTGAATTTATTTGTCTGACATGTAACATCTGAAATTAAATGAATGGCATATATGACGGTATGTAGCTCGCTATAAAGCACTCTCTCAGTGTTATGCTGTGTGCTTTGAGATGATACATTAAAAGTTTATTTGTGGTGTCAGAAGCATTGGTGTAGACAGTAGGTGGTGTTTTATGTTGTACAGATTTTAAAGCTCTGTGAGGCAATTTTGTGTTTTCATTTATTTATTTATTTATTTTATTTTAGACTACATGCATAGAATTGACTTGACTGTGGGGAAAACATCATTAACAAAAGGCAGAAAACAACAACAACAAGACACCATGCTTTGTTCGAATAAATAAAGAAATAAATAAGAATAGCACTGCTCCAAATCTTCCTCCATTGTGACTTTTCAGATTAATTCTATTTCGCTTTAGGACACGAGTATTATGCAGTGCAGACTAAAGCCAAATTTGTTTAACAAGCAAACATGACTCAAAAATGAAGCTATATATGCTTATATTTTAAAATAGATGGTATGAATGCTGTTGTTGTTTCCTTCGAGCCTCCTTTCTGACGATGAGCCAGCTGCCTTTGATATCTGCAGTTTGCGAGGCCTCTCAGCCCGCATCAAGTGACTGCAATGGCCAAATTGATTTTTTCCCTTGGCGTTTTTATCACAAGCAGAGAAATGCTGATTTTGTTGCAGTAAACAGACAATCAATGTCTCCACAATAGCCTGCGATTCTCCTACAGGGGCTAGAGCTGCTTGTTAAAACAATTACCAATCATGGAGACTACATTTTTTTGGATACTGAACACCTCCACATGTGCTCTTTGTTAGGAATGTGTTCAATAATGCCCATAGGCTACTTACACATCAGCCAGAAGAATAATTAAATAGTATTTTTAGCTACTTTGGTATTTTATGCTATTACTGTTATGCATTTTTTAAAAACTTTGTTGTAATCAGGTGGGAATAACGTCACTGCCTGTAAAATGAATTCCCACAGATTCCTTACAAGCTGTAGTTTTTCATCATCAGTATGTGTACATCTTTTTTGCCTATAATCATAATTCTGGCACAGTAAAGAAAAACTATTATACTCATGTCCAATTCCTGATTTTTAACACTCATGATTCCTGCCATGGCCAACTCTCTTGGCCTCAGAGGGGATTTATGCTTCTATACTAAATCTAAACTGTATGTACGTCATAACTGCAAGCTCCTCTGATACCCTACACAGCATGATATTTAAAGTGCTGTCTGCAGTGTAGTTCTTGATGACCCTGATGAAGGCTGCAGGCCAAAAAGCACTGGTTAAGTAATAAACATAATGGCTAATTTTCTGCTGCAGTTTTGAATGGATCATTAAGTGCACAATAATTGTCAGCCTCTGTATAAGGAACCATAATCCTAGCCTCAATATAAGGACTCGCAGATGTCATTATTTCCTGGACAGAGATTGAAAGAACTGATGTGAGTGAATTTACAAAAAAGTGAAAGAAAAAAGACAAAAACAAGGAGCAGAGGATCATGGGAGGAATCCTCACACTGCATGACACGACCACCAGGTGAAACACATAAGCATGAATGCTGGCAACGGTATCGGCCGCTTACATAGTTTATGTTGTACGTTCTACAAAGATGTCTAAACTGTTTTGGATAAAATTGCAATCACTTTCAGACAGATTTGTGAAGGTTTGCAAATAATTTCTGATCTCATTTAAAATCTAAAGGTCGACTGCCAACATGTTGCAGTCACTGTGAGCCAGTCTGTGCCGATGAGTACAATCTGTGATGCGCCTCTTTGTAGATGAGGACTCAACTGAACTGGTTGCCAACTGATTGTAGTTAAATTGCTGTCCTGCAGCAACTACATCGCTATGAAGGAATTTCTGTTTCAGATTTATGAGTTTCTGGGTGGACTCTAAGTAGTTAATGTGAATTTTGGTGTATTTAGACAACAACATTTGTGATTTCCGCCAATTTATGATAGTTTATTGTCATATTGTGAGAAACAAATTGCATGTAGTTGCAGTTACTAACTGATAGCAGACTGACTTCATTTTATTGCCTTTTTATTATCATCTTGAATCACCGAAATCTGTGTAAAGACAGCGGGAGCTGACGGCGAATGGTCGTGGACTTGGTCGGTAGTTTCAAAGATGGGTGTCTTTGGAACAACCGTTTCAGGCAAAGTTGACGGTTGCAGTAATTTTAGTGCGACGATGTCCATGATGAACCACATCCACTTTGAAAGCTATTGATTAAATGCTGTCATTTTTTCTTGCAATATATATTTAACAAACTCTAAATTAAGCTGCTGTTCTTAAGATAGCTGATAAGTGGTGGCGTCTCAGTGCCTGGCAATGAAGGCAAGAAAATGGTTAAAACTGAATAAAGACTTGATTCCTGTGTATCCGACACTCATTAGAGTAAACTGATGGCTCCCATTTGAGCATCTCTGTCCCTGCAGCCCTCGTGTGGCTCCACTGAGATGTTTAATTCAGTTTGATGAATAGTGGTGTGATGATCTCAGAGACCAGGCATATTTGCTGATGGGCTGTTTTTTTTACCATCTAACTATTGATCTCTGAGAGTACTTTAAAATACTTCACTGAAATATTTCCTCATAAGTTCCTAAACTCTGTGGACCAGACAGGGACCAGCACAAATACTGCAATGAATGCTCCCTGGAAAGGGAGGAGGAGCAGTCCATTTCTCCAACATCCTCGAGAGAAAGAGACAGCGCTTCGGTCTCTGTCTCTCTCCAACTCTTTCTCTCTCGCCTCCCCTCTAGTGGCAGTTAGGAAACTCTGTGGAGGCCCGCTGAGCCTCTCCATGGCTGCCCTGCCTCCCACCTCGAAGCCCATTCACTTCTAATGAGGTGCTCAAGTGTCTGTAGCTTAACTTGAGGGTCAACACACAGAAATGGTCCCTCTTACATCGCTACCTTCTCCACTCTGGCGAGTGCTAAAGATTAAATGCTCTTATATTTTAATCTGCCGGCGTTTCATTTTAATAGGCGTCAGTTAAAATGCTTGTCACACTTTATTTTCCGTGCACCAGACTAAGTCATTATAAATGAACACTTGCTTGCATGATACTATGCCTACATTACTCAAAGTCTACTTCTGTTTAATCCTCAGCCGTCTCAAAAAAACAAAAAGATAAACTGTTTTCTTTACTGTAGCACCGATGCTTGACTCATACAAATCCCAGCACAACTAGCTGCTCGACGCTTGACACATTACTTTGACAGTCTGCAGATACACCCTGGATGAATGGGGATCAAAAGGCAGTGCTTCCCCTCTACCTGAGCAACTCTCAAAATATCAGACCTCATGCACTTGAGAAGGCATTACTGACAACAAACAAATACCCCTTCAGCTGCAGTCACTCTCCAGCGTCCCACTTCACAAACACTTCCTGCGAAACCGTGGACATCAGACAAATAGTTTTTGATTGTTTGCCAATATCTTTTCCCCCGATATGGTGTGAACAGGCTGTGTGTGGTTTTTACACCATAACCTGTGAGCCCAAAGCGAGCTCACCTTCTCCTAATTGCGTGGATTAAAACAAGCACGGACAGGCGCAGGCATGCTTCGCCGTCAGGGGCAGCTATCAAAGATTAGTTGGTTAGCAGAAGAAGAAGAAGAAACTTAATTAAGCAAGTAAATGTGGTAGTAGAGGTGTGGAGACTCGAAGTCTACCTTTGTTTGTCTGTATTTGAGCTGCCACAACTTTTCCCATTGACACCACAATTAATAACCTAAATAAATAAATTATGGGAGCTCAACAACAGTGGCAGCTGGGCGAGGTGGGTGGTGGAGGGTGGAGTCTTGCATAGGCAAAAAATGAAACCACTTTCAAAGGCCTTTCAAAACTTTTGCCTCTCTGCTTTTTAGTAATCTGGTTGTGTGCTTTTCAATTACTGCTGCAGGCTTTCTGTTGAGGAACTGAATATGTATTTATTATCAAACCTTCAACTTGTTGTTTTTTTAGGTATTTATTTATTGGTTTTCTGGACACTGAACCTGCCAGAATACTACTCGCTCTCTGACACGATGTTGCAGGGGGATATATTCGACTGTCTTTGTAACCTTCAGGACCTGTCAGTCCAACATCCATGCCCACTTCACGCCAAGCAATGAACAGAAAGCTTCTGCAGCTTTGTGCAGCTTCAGCTTTGTAAAGCTGAGAGCAACCGCAAAGGAAGGTCATAATTCTTTGAAGGCTGAACATTATAAGCAGCCCCTTTAACACTCTGCCCTGTCCACTTCTCATGTCGGTATTTAATTTAATCTTTTTTTGTGGAACTGTGTATCTTTTATGCATTTATATGCTTTTATTTAACGCTAGCAGGCATAAATCTAGGTGTAAACGCTACAGTCACACAGACCAACAGGGCAATAGCTCATCAGCATCTGCTTATATGAAGAGCAAACTGTAAATATGAGGCATCAACACCGCATTCAGCTCTGCCTGCTGATAGAAAGAGTTGCTATTGCTTCCTGTGTATTCAGCCAAATAGGATTAATTCTTAGAGGATGCATTAGACGGCAAGCATGGATGAGATGATTGACAGTTTATTCATGCAGCAGTCTGAAGTCCATAAACTTGAAATTGTGAAGGGAATACACATTAGTGTAATAATATGCTTGGCTAATAATTATCCCTGAGTAAAGACTTCACAGTGAGCTACGTGTACAAACACCTCTCATTTGAATACACAGTTTCTTGAGTTACCGTGCGTTGCTCTTTATGCAGTAGGATATCTAAAGGAATGCAAGAGACATCGTGCAAAAGTGCTAACTCAAACAGGCCAGTTTTGATGGTAAACATTCAGGTTTAGAGAAATGCAGATGAAAGATCTGTGAGTCAATACAGGAATAATCCAGACGTTTGAGGCCTTTATCTGTCTTGATTAATAGCCGTTTAATGCGGTTCAGCAGAGACACTGACGCGTGCAGATTTGATTGGGATTCATTTTCAATTCCATTATTATTTTTTTGCTTTTAATTCTGTGCTAAAACCTAACAGGCTAATTGTCATTATGTGTGTCCACAGAGACAAAATGTGTTTTCACTGCAGCGCGTGACAAATAGTTGAGACGCCACATCCCGTTCATTCATTTATATATTTCCCACTGACTTATGGGACAACACTTGACACTTAGTGCTTAGCATCCATCCATCCATCCATCGTCTGCATCCTAGACATCAAAAGATTAGTGTGTACCGTTGATTTGTGTGTGTGTGTTGTACTGGTTTGAGAGAACTAAGTGACTGTCAAATTACATAAGGGTGTGGGATAAATCTGTTGGCTTTTCTCTGCAGACTTGGCTCTTTTTTCTTTTTTTTTGATTGTCAGGGTTGGCAAGAGGCCAGCGTGTGTATGCACACACCAACACAAGTGCATTTTACATACCGCGCTTTTTTTTCAGCTCCTTATCTCCTATTTCCTGCCTGTGTTTCAGTCTTTTCCCCTGATTCTGTCCTCTATACCAACAAACGCACTAAACCTATAAACACACATCTACACCCCAATTTTTTTTCTAGCAGGTTATATTAGAGATAAAGTGGTAAATCTTATATTGTTCTTTTTGTTGACATAATAGCCTGGGCTTAGTCCTCTTCAGTCACTCTGATTGCACCATTGACTCTACATTAATACGGTAAATATCCCGTAAATTATAAATTATGGTGTCGACAAGCTCTTCCCGATTAAAAGCTGCAGAATCATGCACAGCATCGCTTCAAATTAGCGCCAGGCTGACTGGTGAGATGATAAATAAATCAAGAAGCTTACAGTATGCGCCACATTTGTTTACTGAATTAAAAATAAATGAAAAAAAAAAGTCAAGAAGCCGACAAATGTAGAAACATGCATAAGAAACCGATCGCCGGTTAACTTTGAATGAGTGATGTGTTGGAGTCTGTTTTGTTGAGCTGATGAGAAAATCTGAGCTGCAGCAGCTGGCGTCTTTCAGTTTTAGCGTACGGTTGCAGTTTGTGAATTTAAAGATGTTCTTTGTGTTTCTGTTAATATTATTTTTCTTTCCCATTTCCGACGTGCCCCCTGTTGAGTATATAAAATGTGCCGCTCACACTGAGGCTGACTTCTCAGAGAATTTTCACTCAGATTTTCTTGACTGTCTACTTTGAACCTTCAAACAAACAAACACACACACACACAGTAACCCTCACATTTTGTGCTTTCATTTCTTACTTTCTGCTCTCTGAACTTTTCTTCTTCTCATCAATATGCCTTTTGCTTGCCAGCGGAGGTGCTCCAGGCCCTCCGAGCCCTCTTCAGTCCGCAGTTGTAACATTTCACCATCTATTCCTGACCTAATGTACACAAGCACTTCATATCCCAACACCCCAGACACTGAACTGTAGCTGTGTAACATTTTGAAAATATTAATACTGTAATACATATCATACTCCAAGTTCAAACAACCTAGCTTAGGCTCTTTTTGACCAATTTAAACAGCGCTAGTGTGTTTTTTAAATTAATTTTGCTTTTATTGACAGAAAAAGTTTATAGTATATGTGATTGTGAGGATTTGCTTTATTTTAGTTTAGTGTAGTAGAAAAGGCATACTTTTTTATACATATTTTGTAATGATTATATAAGTGATTATGTCTGAGTCACAGTTTGCAATCCTTTCCTCCAAATTCCTAAAAAATAAAAAAAGACATTTTATCCTTGATCCAAGGTTTGCAAAATAATCTTAAGAAAGATTTTCTTTTTTTTTCTCGTTCAGAGGGTTCACATCCGGCCATCAGTGACGCTGCACAACATGCTTTTGAAATCATGTGAATAAACCTCAATTGGCGTTACTTGAGGTTGTGACTTCACTTTATCCTCTGCATATGTTTAACCATTCACAAACCATGGCTTTTCTTTTTTTTTTCTTTAACAACACGGACTACAAAGTTCACAGTGTTGCTGTTTTTTTCCCTCCTTTGTCGAGTCAAATTCCCCCAGTGTCAGAGCCAGCGCAGGAATACACTGTGTGAATCTGGTGCACGCAGAAGTAACGAGGGGAAGTTGCGTAAGGGAATAGTGAGAGCTGCTGTGTTGACATGGCCTGGGTCTGTGCCAGCCATCCGTTCTTGTGACCCACTCTGACCTTAGCTCCGGAGCGCTCAGCGGACGAGGGGCTTTACTGCGGCTTGACTTTACTGGTTAAAGAGATGATGTCAGGGCTAGCAGGTAAAAAGGCTCACACGCATAGTTAGATATGCCGTCCAATCAAAACGAGCGGGCGCATACTGCACTGAGCTTGTGTTTATATAGACACATTCGCTCATGGCACAACACTCACACCCTGGTCCCTTCTCTTTCCCCTCCGCCTGACTCCCCACCACAGCTATGCAAGCAACTTCAGCTCAGTCACCTAATTGATTCCAGATCTCTCTCTCCCCCATCTCCTCATCCCCTCACTCTCTCAGAGCCTCCTCCTCCTCCTAGCTGTCACTGCTGCCCCCTCGCTCTCTCTCTGAACCTCCTGGGTCTGAGTGCCTTCCATGTGTACATTCCTTTTCTTTTTGTCTGTTTCCTAAAGGTGTTTCTCCTCAGGTCGTATACTATGTTAAAATTTATTTTCACCTGAAGGTTCATGGGAAACAATCAGTATTCAGTGAAATATGATGATAAGCGCACAGCTGACAATTAAATCTTTAACCAGAAGTTGTAAATCTAAACTGTCCAGGGTGGATTAAGGAAAACAGAAGTCATTGTGCCAGCAGTTTAAAGGTTGTAAACAATTTGCAAGCTGTAAAATTCAAAAGCCCACAGTGTTTCCTGTTTACCGCCTTCTGAATCCTGCATTGTTAGCGGGGTGTTTTAGAGATCTGGTCCGTTGCGTTGAAGTGACAGGTGTCGGTAACGGGTTTAGGAGAACGGTGTCACTAGATCATGAGAGTGTGTGAGGGATTGAGGGCACAGTATGAAGCTGAAATCAGGTGAAAAGGAAATATGTTCCTTTTTTGTGCGTGTGTTGATACAAAATTTAATGTTACATAGTGAGCTGTATGAATGAATGTTGAAACCTGGTGTTGATCTCTAAAGCACCCCAACTGCAAACAAGCAGCAAGCACAGAAACCAAGTTTCTTTTAATTTCAGAAATCCTTGTTGTGTTTGTTACCTCACATCTAAACAACCTCTGCTGGATTTGAAGCTTGTGATCCTACAAGCATATTACATAATAACTTTTAAAATGTGTAAATCTCACAGTAAAGCACCAATGTGAGTATTACAAGGATAAAAAGAAAGCACCGTACGACGCCGAGCCTTTGTGCCACTAATGTCAGCTGCTGCTTGTTTAACTGATTTCCTCTCATCTAATTCTCGTGTGTCATTCACATCATGTAGCTCACTGAAGACAGTGAAAAAAATAGCACTGCTTTTCAGCCAGTTATCCAGGCAATGCACGCAGGATTCCTTTCTACCTAAATTGTACAGCTAATTTTAACACATTTGCACACCTACAACCAGAAAGAGTAGGCCGGAGAAGAGAACTAGCTGCTGTTACATAAGACAGCCACACCATGTCAAACTCATGCAGGGGGGAAAAATGACCATGTAAAACAGACAAGCTGTGGAGGGAAAAAAAGGCCCTTTAATATTTTAATTATCCAAGAATAAGCAATGCTAATTGCTCCCAAGAAAAATTCCAGTATGTCTAAAGTCAAACAAGAGAAGTTTCCAATACTGCAACAGATTCTCGCTTCGCCTCACCTGTGAGCTGTAGCAGGTTTGGATGCCTCAGATGTGACCTCCTAACTGACAAATTAAGAACTGTGTTTTCATCTCCAGCTTAAGAAAAAACACACGTTCTGGCAGTGTGGACCAGTGCTGCGTCTCCTTTCATCTACCAGGAGACCTTATGAATGAATGGGGCTCGCGAATGATAGGAATGGCTGGGCTGGCTCCGGGCAAGCGGCTGAGGGGGGAGACAGGGAGTGATTTGCGTTTTCACAGATCTGCTTACTCAATAAGGCGCAAGAGGAAAAAGAGGAGAACAGTGATGGACAGTTCTCTTTCTTTGTTTATGACTATACTTAGGGTATAAGCTGCATAAACTCTGGCTCATGCTGCAGCAGTGCCATATCGCCAGCCAGCAAACAGACAGCAAACTACTGTTACTGTACTGGAAAGCGCTGTTAGTAATCCCCTGTGGGCATCTGGCTTCTCCCTGCACACTGTTGTTTTTATTGTTATGATGTCTGTGTGAGTATTAAATAAGAAATATAAAAGATAGAAGTTTGCTGCGTCATATCACAAACTCACACATTATTAGCTGGAATATTCCCCTTTATGTGGAGAGGGGAGAAAAATAAATTGAAGTGGGATAGCGTCATGGGCTAAATGTGCCGATCAATACATGAATAAAAAAGAATTGAACTTTGTGTTTGTGCTGATCTAAAAGATCACTGCAGGCATGTTGAAATGGGCCGCTTTCACAGCCTTTTAATTTTCCTGGGTGACATCTTTAGACCTCATCAAGCGTTAGCGCTTGTTCTTGTGTGTGACTGCCAGGCATTGTCGTAAACTGTACTGTGAGCATTTCATGACATCAGCACATTTACATACACGCTGTAGACGTTGTCTGTGTTCAACTACAGCTATATGCAACTCTGAGTATTCTTAGTCTTTTGGTAACCTTATCCTGCTGGAAGGGTACGCTGTGGTCGTAAAAGGATCCATGCTTTCATGTTGTTTATACCAAACTCTGACCCTGCTATCTGAATGTCACAGCAAAACTCAAGGCTCGTGAGATTCAGCAATATTTTTACAATCTTCTATTGTCTAATTTCGAAGAGCCTGTGTGAATTGTAGCTTCAGTTTCCTAACATCTGCTTTGACATTCAACACATTGTATGCTTTTCTACATCCCTTGTAGCAAGTGGTTATTGGAGTTACTGTTACCTTCCTATCAGCTCGATGCAGTCTGGTCATTATCCTGTGACCTCTGGCATCAACGCGGCGTTTTTGTCCAAAAGCTGCCACCCACTGGATATTTCCTCTACTTTGGTCCATTCTCTGTAAACTCAAGAGATGGTTGTGTGGGAAAATGAGCAGTTCTGAAATATCCACACCAGCCTGACAGGCTCCAACAAATATTACCTAATTAAAAGTCACTTGAATAATCTTTCTTCCCCATTCTGATGCTCACCTTGACCTTCAGCAGGTCATTAGGACATCGTGTCTACATGCCTAAAAGTGCTGTGTTGCTGCCGTGTAACTGCCTGATTAAGTATTTGCCTTAATAAGCAGCTAAACCTAATAAAGTTGTACCTAATGAAGTGTCCACTGAATGGGTGAAGTTCAGTTAAAGTTCAAATTATTTCTTTTAATAAAAATGTTTAAATAGTTACAAAAAGAGTAGTAAAACAGTTATAAGTTTTTACTCTGTGATTAAAAAGAAACTCAGTAAATATGGGAACAGTTATAAAAGATTTTTTGGGGGATAATTATGAAAACTGCCTCCATCCCCAACCCGCATTTGTAGATTTGTTATCCTCTCCTGAGATGTGTCGTTATCATCCTCCTCCCTTTTTCTCTCTTTGCCACGTCTTCTTCTGTTTCACTTTCTCCCCATCTGTGCAGCCTTGTAATGTTTCTTTTCTTTCATATTAATGAAAACACACACTGTGTTGCCATGCATACCCAAGCATTGCAGACTCACACACATAGATGCTTGCACACATACACACAGAGTAAACAGAGACCAACCTCTGCTCAGACATGCAGCGGGCCAGCTAATTAGTAAAGTGGCAGCGGGGTTTGTGTGAAATTGCACACATAAACACACACACACACACGCGCTGCCCAGTGAGAGCTCATAGTGTGCGCACGGCACAGACACCAGTGGACAGCAGAACTGCTGGTGCTATTGATCCAAAACAAGACAGAGAGCAGGAGGGGGAGAAACAACAATGCTTAAGAAAGTCATGTATTAGACCTCACCTTTTGTTTCTTTTCATGAAGTAATTCAGCTGGAGGAAGTCATCTGCCACACTTCTCGTTACATTACTTTTGCATCGTCACGAGACGCATTGTTACATAATTGCCAAGTGACATTTGTGCTAATAATTATGTCTACATATCAGCACAAATCCCTATACTAATAAGGGCGTATCCAGCATTCTTCACTTTAACCTTCACGTTCTCGGTCCCTTTGCACAATACATTTGAATTATACAGCATATTTCCAAACCTTAGAAAGTTGTAGATTGCTCTGCCATTTTTAGCCCCATCTTTGCCACGGAGTTGCTCACATGGTTTTTTCACAAAGCATGAGGGATCATTAAAGAGCTCAGTATTAACCATAATGTGCTTTACCCACAGTATTTGAAAGATTGCAGACAAAATGTAATGTGATTACAGTAACGTGTTACTTTTTCAAGCGTGGAAAAAGGTCACCGTATGAAAGGCAGCGTGATGTCACCGCTAGACTTCGGATCAATACCGTCTTTGTGTTTATTAGCTCAGAGTTATAGTGAGCGGTCAGTCCCTCTAGTGGTGCCAGGGCAACACAGTCTGAGGAGCTGAAAGAGAAGGCGAGAGCGAGCGAGAGAGCACACAAAGAGAAAAAAAGAGGGACTGATGGACAGATGGAGGTGGAAAGCTGGGGTTAGATGCGGAGGGTGGAATGGAGAAAAAGAGAGGGAGAAGTTTTCAGAGTGGTAGTGGCGACCCAGTTCCATCACTGCTTGTTTGTGTTTGACGTGGCGCAGCAGTTAAGAGCATTGTGGCACGAGGATTGAGGGTGGCAAGGCCGCGTGAAATAAACATGCATTTGTGAGGATGTTACCTCACGTTACACGCATGTACACAAAGACTTGCACCCACGCACGCGCTCATAAAGATATTAGTTGAGCAACTGATTGCCATGATTAACAGCAGCTGCTTTGCTAATTGCGTAATTTTTCCACATGATTTTTATTTTTGACTTTTTCCTCCAGTTTCTCAGATGTTAGAATTTACTCCCATTTTTCATCTCTTATCGCACTAACAAAAGAAGGAATAGCTGTTTGTTTATGTGCTCTTCACTTTTCTACTTCACACTTGGCACGTCTGTTGCTAGGGACCAAATGAACAGTGGCGTTGAGTTTACATTTCTTTAAATGGGCAGTTCTTGTACTTTGGCTATGCTGTTCACGTCGTATGATATCTGCGGGTGAAGTGTTTAGGGAATGTCGTTATATTGGAGCTTACAGTTCGTCATCATTGGAATTTAAGGGTTTAAAAAAGTCAGCCTTGATTCTGGCAAAAATACTTTCTCGTTGTTCCTCTCACACAGCCTTAGTCTCGTCTCCCTCTTTTCCCCCTCGGCTGATGGTCGCCCCTCCCTGAGGTTTCTTCCTGTTAAAATGAGTTTTTCCTTCCACTGTCACCAAGTGCTTGCTCATAGAGGGTCATCTGATTGTTGGGGTTTTCTCTCTATTATTGTAAGGATGCATCGTAATGAAAAAGGAAGAGATCCTGAAGCATGCATGATATATCATATCATTAAACATATCATTTCAATTATTGCTGTTTACTTAGGCAGATTGCACACACACTCTTTTTTTGCAGTTGTTTCCCCTCATTTTTCTTTACTGTCTTTCAACTTCGACATAAATTTGAAGTGAGTGTAAGATGTAAATCAATGTGAAAACAGCTTTTAATTGCATCTGCTTCTTTAAAAACTGAGTGCTAATTAGTCAGACCTAGTAAAACAAAAACTGATGAGTCAGTTTAATCTAATGGAGACCGAGGTCGATTGCACCCAGCTCCTTTAAAATCTTTCAGGCGTGATGCAGTTCCCTGTAGCTCGGGATGGGATGAATGATTGATCATGATGCTGTAAAGCTGTATTGCACTTAGCTGTGCATTTAGCGTTGACAGTGTGCTTCTTCATCAGGCCTTCCGTGTTGCTCCTCCAATAAAACAGGCAGTTAAAAGTGGAAAGGTAGTGATGGTCATCAGCCGACTGTTGGTGAAATGACAGTTTCATGGTATTTTCTTCATCCCCTTTTTGATATCACTGCTAGTTTATTTCACACTCCATTTTTTCTATATTTACACTAATAGCGCGTGCACGTGCTTGTGTGGATGCCTGACCTTGTTTCCCTGCAACAGTGATTTGTCACACCTCGTGTTGATATGGCGCAGTGAGCTGGCTCTTTGACAACTACACTATAAACGTGAGCGTCCAGTGTGAATCGCGTGTTTTCTGGCATCTAAAGCGTACTCTGGTGCTACCGTTGGGATTTGCTACACACGTTCTTCTCTTTTATTAGCTACAAAATTACATGCATTAGGGGAGCGAATGTGGCAATGTTTCCTTTTAGATGGTGGCTCAGTTTGTTGACTTTTGGGTGGAAGTGCTGGAAAATGTGAGGCTGAGGAGTCTGTGACATAGTTCTGGAGTAATAGGGGTCAGGAGCGTGTTATGGAGCTGGTCATGAGGAGAGTAAATGAAGATGGGTTGTACAGGACTGCCAGAGTTTGGGAAGGTAAAAAAATTGTGGGATTTTTAATAGCGGGAGAGAGAAGGGGAGATATAGAGACAGTGAGAGCTAATGAGCTGGATTTTGTGGAGACTTGGCATTCTGCTCATGGTGTTCGCTCTCTCTCTCTCCTCTGTAGAAGAGCTGGCATGAGCGAGCTTCCTGTCTGAGCCCTGAAGCAGGAGTAAATGAGGGGTGGGTGGGTGGGAGGGCGGAAAGGGTGGGGGGGACGCGGGGGCACGGTGGAGGGGTGTTGGAAGCAATAGAACAGAGAAAAGGAGGAGAAGGAGGAGGGGTGAGGGGTGGGAGGGACCAGTGTTGAAATTGAATGCCAGGGCGCCATGCTCTCACCGCCAGCGTTTCCATGGTTACAGGGTAATTCTGGCGAGTAAGGAAATTTCATTCACTCTGGTATGGAGAAGAAGAAGAAGAAAAAAATAGGAGGGAAATATCAACAAAGCAACAGAAATGGAGAAAGACAGACACGGCGAAAAAAGAAAGAAAGAGAAAATCAGGGAGGAGATAAAAAGGAGACAGAGGAGAGAAAGAGGAAACCTCTTCTGGGGTTTGTGCCACCCATCCCCCCGGCGATCTGCCTCTGCTTCTGTCTCTCATTCCTTTTTTTTTTTTCCTTGTGTATTTCTGTGATGCTTGGTTTGTTTGCCACCACCCTATAAGCAAACACAACACCCACCCACAATCCTCCAGTTCTTCCAGCAGCCCTGCAGGTATATGGCAAAGAACAAAGAGAAACACTGTTAACTGGCCGCTGTGTGTGCATTTGTCAGTGTGTGTGTGAGAGTGTGTCTCCTTTTTTTTTTTTTTTTTT
>NW_005187403.1:10388589-10394953 GCF_000239375.1 Pundamilia nyererei
ACACACACACACACACACACACACACACACACACACACACACACACACACACGGGCATCATCTTGATTTTAAATATGATGTGTAAATTATCTCATCAGCACATGCAGCATGTTTTGACAGAGTTATCCATAAACAAAATTTCATTAACGTGTTGACCATGTGCTGTTTATTATTGTCAAGGTGGCGTGTGCAGATGTCCTACTGTCACAGTAAATGACGTTACTTACTGAGATAACAGTAATGTAATACTTTCTCATTAGAGATGCACCGATTCACGGCTGCCACATCACAATTTTCTTGGCTGATTCCAGTTTCGGATCTTTTGTGTGACCTCCTCATACTGATTTTTCTTTCTAATGACTATGACTGACAGCATATACAAACCAAATTCTGATTTTTTCCATGCATACGCCTGTAACTGCAAAACTTATTCACTTACACAACTGAATACATTTATATACAGTTAAGTAGTCTGCTACTGGAAAAAGAAATGAACTGAAAATGGGTTGCTGCTCACGCGCCTTTGCTTGAGAGATTTTACCTTACATCGAGCAAATAGAGGTGCAACAGATTTAGATAACAAAACAAGTGTCAAGTGTACATAATCTCTCACTATGTTTACAGCTTCACCAGCTTTGATGCTCATACCGAGGCTCTGGGTAGCTTTAATCACTTTGCTTTATTGTACTTTGTCTTTATTAGCTTCTTTATAATGTCCAGATCAGTCAGCTGAGGGTGATTTTAAGTGTCTGATTGGGTTTGTTGTTATCAACAGCGAGCAGCTTCCCCACTAACAGCATGTTAGCATGTGGCTCGTAATTGAACATATTACCTCTATATCGTTGATCTATTTGAAGATTAGGGCATTGACTGGTTCTGATAAGGACACAGCAGAGCAAAGCATCCGAAAAAATGGCTATAAATAATAAATAATAATGTACAAGGTAATCATGAGTGAATAGTTTGAAGGCTAAAAGTGTGCGTTGGGGGTGGGGGGGTGGTTTACTGCAGTTTTACACACTTGTTGGCAGTTGCTATTGTAGGTGAGTTGAGATTTGGGTAACACAGCGGTGCCAAGATAGAGCTGAGGCAAATGAGCAAAAGATGTGCTAGTTGCAAGCTAGGCCTGTGACTGGTTAGGGCTAAGCATGCTGGAAATTGGTGGATGTCGCTCCATGGCTGGTTGATTGATACAACTACAAATTTTCATTAACAAAAGAGTAAAAAAAAAAAGAAAAAAAATCTTGACAAATGTCTTTGTTTCCTTTTCTTTCAGTTGGTGAGGAGGGCCTGTGGGAGTGTGGGCTTTCCTACGAGTGCAGAACCCTTCTGTTCAAGGCCATACACAACCTGCTGGAAAGGTAAAACCATCAGCGCTTTCTCCAGTCCACCGCGAGAGCTGTAAACAAATGTAAATAAATGGTGTCTAACAACAAGCGTACTGCTGGATAACTCCACTGTGGCACCCATAAGTGTAGCCTGTTGAGGCAAATAATGAGCAGTCCTGTTTAACACAGAGATTTCACCATGCTGGTGTCCACGGAGACCCCGCTTTATGGCGCCTTTGCTTGTTTACGCTGAACCACAGCGAGCTGGTGTAATGCCACCAGAGTTTACACAGAAGGGCTTCACGTCTGACACAGCAGCGTCGCTTCATGCCAGCTCAGCCTTTTACACACATGTAGATTAGATTTTTTTATTACCTTTGCACCCAGCTCAAAGGTGCAACAACAAAGCGATAGGGGTAAAATAATAGTGCAATATGTCCTCAGATTCCCATTTCCTAAATATTTACACAGTGACTTCTAAATGCAAAATAGGGGTGTATTTCTTCCTGTTTTGGGAATTGAATTGTGAAAGTCACCAAACAAACAAATAAAAAACAACAACTTTAAGTCAAAGTGACAGAGCGCGTTAGTTTTCCTGCATGAGCTTCACCTTAATGGAATTATAAACTGAGTGCTGAATCACTTGCTCAAGTACCCAAAGCTCTCCTTTCTGAGTCAGAGCCATCTGTTAAATGAAGCAGCACATATTTGCTCTCTATTAAGTGAAGCATCAGTGATCATCATAGGGGGCATGCTGAATTAACCTTCCTATTACCTTGAAGCTAACTCCTTAAATAGCTCACTGTTTCAACACTAAAGGTATCAGTTCCACTTTCTCTTTTATATTCTGCAGATCAAGCTGACCTCTGTCTCAGGCTGCCGATATTATAGCTCTGATTTTAATTATGATTATTGTCATCAAAAACTATTCAGTTTTTTTCTTTTACAAGCAGTTTTTTTTTTAATTTAAAGGATTGAATAGCATAAAGACAGAAATATAACTTTTGCTAAAGTTAATGAAAAAGTTAAGATGTTACAATAACTCTGTTGTGCTGCTCGTTAAGTTGGCATGAGAGACAGAGCGTCACAAGGAAACCGGCCAATCACAGTAAAGACGTTTTGCTGAATAAAGAATCAAAGTCTGACATCAACCACCAGATTTATAGATTTAAATTTATATCCCGACTCTCAAATGGATGGATGCTATTTTATTGTTATTTATTACCATAAATGATCCTCATACCCTTGATCTACTGGAAGATGAATGTATTGGTTGGCTCCAATAAAGACAACGCAGGGGGCAGAATCAGAAAATATGATCATAAATAAAATGCAATAGCGACACTCTGTACAGCGTAATCATAAGTGATTTGTTTGCCAGATGATTAAAAAAAAGCTAAAAATGTGTTTGGGGGTTTTTCCTGCTGTTTTTCTCCTGCACAGTTTTTGGCAGTCACTGTTGCAGGTAAATTGAGATACTGGTAACACAGCGGTGTCAAGATAGAGTTAAGGGAAATGAGAGAAAAATATCAACTCCCCACATTTAAAGGGAAAAAAGGCAAGGCCTCATTTTACATTTTAGCATGCAGTTGTATGCGATGGCGATGACGTGACGTGACAACACAATTCAGTCAAGAATTAGTTTGCCAAAATGCATTTACAAACAACAACATACACACAGATGCAATGTTGATACAGTTCATTTTGAGATCAGTAACTACATAAATTATGCATAATTTGTGAGGATGTCAGTGTTATAAATATAATTCCCAAAAGCTGTATAGATGTTGATGGTCCTGGTACCCCAGCCAGTTTATGTAGCAAGTTTCATCCAGATTGATTAATAAATCTAGGAAGAGAAAAGAGACATACATACCCTACAGTCATTATAGTAATCTGTTCCTCATGAATATTGTTGTAAAACTCAGAAATAGCTTATATGTAATGGAAAGGCACGATCAGATGAGAAAATGTATTAATCAGAATGCACCAAAGATGGTACAGCTGGAGACTGAAAGTTTTGGATAGCTGAGTCTGGGTGAGTGAGGTGGACTTGAAATCACTGTAATTCCTTAACCCAGGTCAGAGATTTCAGCGGGGGATTCACTGGCACCTGCACAGAGAGACGAGTCAAAAACTTCTAAAAGAGCTGGTTGCACAGCCAAACAGGGAGCGTGATGACTGAACTGAACTTTGATGTGATCACATTTTGTTCAGATGAAAGAAGTGGTTTTGGCAAGCCATGTGCAAAAGTGCAAATCACGTTGGGGAAACAGATTAGCAGAAAATTACTCTTCCTTCCCCTGTGCACTTGCAAACTACATATCAGCATTACTAGTAATAAGTAAAATAGTAGATAGTTCTGAGAAGCAAAGAGCCAAAGTAAAATGGCTCAATACAGGAAGATTAGAAAGCTAATACAAATTTTGCAAGGTCATTTTTTGGCTAATTATAACTTTTTTTAAATAATTGTAACTGTGAAACTATTCGGCTGAAAATGATTGAAATTGCACGCTATCATGCAGCTGCCTTAAAGTTCATTCTGAACATCACTTTTACAAACTCAAAAACTCTTTCAGCTTTACAACAATATTATTTGTTACTTGATGCTTTGATTGAAGCGCACAATGCTATTCAGATGTTGCAGTTAATCAATCACTTGCTTGCTGATGATGAGAGAAAACTGACGGCTCTCTTACTCTCTTGTCCTCTCTTGCTCATCGCTGCAGATGTTTGACGGATAAGGGGTTCGTGAGGATTGGAAAATGGTTCTTCAAGCCGCACGAGCTGGAGGAGAAGTCTTTAGGCAACACGTAAGTCGAACACTTGGCACAAAAGTGCATGCACACGTCTCATTTGGTTACTTTTAATAGGATTTCTTCTTCTTTTTTCCTCTTTCATGTATGTTTGACTCTGAGAAATGCATGTTTGCAAAGCGTGACACAGCTTGGCTGTGCGAATAGCTGTGTCACACTTTGTAGTGTCGTCTGTCCTTGATGTTTCAGCAGCTGGCCCATGGTGGGAGACTATTAAAAACTAGAGCAGTGTTGGAAGGTGAGAGCATAGCTGAGTTCTCACAGCTCCCCCTCTCTCTCGCCCCCAGGGTGAGGGAAGGGTTGTGGATCACGCTGTGTAGGCAGTGTGGGAGACAGTCACTGAGACTGAAACAGAGTAAAAAGAGGGGTGGGTGTGATGGCAGTAGTTCAACTTGTTGCTGCAGCCATTACACTTCCCTCACACAGCTCGGTCGGCCCACTTCAGCTTTTCCTGCTGGTGAGGAGGCACCATTCTTTACATTTCTAACATAGCAGAGCTCAAACGCTGAGTGGATAAATAAGTGGCTTTGTCAAACAGCTCCTTTTGGAAATCTGCTTTATATTGCGTAGCTGCAGCAAACACACACACGAGCAGACACACGCACAAATCATGCATGCGTTTATATAATATATTTGGACATTGTTAAGTTGTAAATTGCATTGTCATTCAAACGTAGCGCAAAGGAACAAATGCACAGGAAACTCTTCCTGTAGAAAGTTGCTGACACGAGTGCACTCTGCTGTGATGTGCTGAGGCAAACTTGGGTTTAGCTGTTTAGAGCAGGTGGAAGCCTCTCAGCGAGGCATGCCGCGTGACATCTCGAGGAGTGTGTGTCACTTGTATTGCATATATCTGTGAAACACTGCGAGAAAGCTTGACGCGACGGTGACATCTTTGTACCAAAAAGCACTCCCGGTAGAACGTACTGTATGTATCGGTGATAAAGTAATGGAGGAATCAGATATAATTCAGAATGCGGATGTTTTGATTTTTTCACTGACTGATTTTATGAAGATGGAGAGAATGTGAATGCTTGTGACACTGCCATCAGACTCCTGAATGAGACTGCTGAGTATTACTGTGACTGTTGCTATCTGCTGCTCCACTGATTTATACAGATGTGTTTGCACACTTGCACAAAGTTGAGGTACAGCTCAGTTTTTCAAGCGCAGGTCTTCTGAACTCTTTTCGTTGTTTGCACATGTATGACTTCCACTTTCTTTTCCAAAGTTTATTTATTTTTTATTTTCATTAGAATTTTTACAATTTTTTTCTGTGAAGGGAGAGATCAGCGAAATAAAATTTTCCCAGTGTAGGTTGCTGTATATATTTCCACTGTGCATATGAAGATAAAACCTCTTAACTTCTATAACAAGCTCGTCCCTCTAATATTTTTTAAAAATGCTTATAAATAACATATTAGAATGAGCACTGAAGCTCTGGCGGCTTGTGTTGGCTCAGGAGTAGTTTCTGGCGCAGCTTCTGAGGTGCATGGAGGAGGGGGAAGACTCTAAAGTAGCAGTAACTTTTATAGGAACTGAGGGACAATGAACTAAAGTGAATTGAAAACAAAAACTATAAATGAAATAGAAATAGAAACGTTAAGTCAGGGATGCCAAGCTCTTTGTACATCACGTGCACATAAAGCTCTCTTTGATCTCACATGTGCCAGAGCGCTGAAATCCCCCATTTCTGTCAGTGTAAAGAAGTTTATTGACACATTTAATCCCTGAGATGCATTAATATAAGAAAAGAAGTACAATTTCAATAATGCTGCTCGATTTTTATATGTGATAAATAAAATCTGCTGTAATTAATAATAGAAGTCTGTTTGGGCTTAAATTGTAAGAAATAAATGTGTAAAATTACAGAAAACGTTCTGGTAGCTGATTGGCCAGGCTGTCTTGTAATTATAAAACAAAGATTTTGCTAACTGACAGAGAAATTTCTGTTTTCAGAACTTTCAGCTGGAAAAACAAAACCAAAAAGGAAAAAAAAAAACAGCAACATTTTCATCCTTCAATTGTTTCTTTATTGGTTGATCATTTTAATGAAGTATGAATGGCCATGCTTGAGCTCCACGATCATATAACTTGGCTCCATCGTACTATCAGAAACTTTGATACTGTGTAGCAAACCTTTTGCTGCCTCTGGTTCAAAATGTTTGGAAGTAGTACAGGTTTGTTTCAGAGGGGATGTTTGCTTTCCAAGGGCCTGTT
>NW_005187403.1:10394973-10396112 GCF_000239375.1 Pundamilia nyererei
AAACCTTTTGCTGCCTCTGGTTCAAAATGTTTGGAAGTAGTACAGGTTTGTTTCAGAGGGGATGTTTGCTTTCCAAGGGCCTGTTTAACCCCAATGGGGTAATGCATTCAGGGCAGAAGAGTCCAGCTATAACGGCATGCAGCTTCGGCAATAGATTCTTAACATTTTCTTCTTCCTCTGTTTTTGAGGTCATGTGTTATACTGGTGATATGTTATGGCTTGCTGTAAACAAGAACCCCCCAACAAATGCTATTATCCTCCAGTCCAGTCAGGGCCTTTGATGTGTGACTTTGTAATAATTTGAAACATCTGGTAACAGCTGTTTTTTACAAATGCTATACGTTTGCATTTGTTCTGGTAAAAGAGCGACTACAAAGTAATGATGTGGTAAATTTTAAAAAAAAATTTTTTTTCAGGGACAGTTCATGTGAGTGGATTTCAGTATAAACCATATATACTGTGCAAAAGTTTTGATCTTGGAAAATGTGAAAAGACCTGTTGCCGCTGATTTTTAATCCATTTCTCGTGTAATTTGGTAAACGCCAACCTTTTCTTCCTGTTTCCCTTCCTTAAGAGTGGCTTCTTGACAGACACCCTTTCATTGCGATCATCTCTGATGAGGCTTAAGTGAACAGTAAATGGATCAACTGAAGGGTCAGGTTCATTTCTCAAGTACCGTGTCAGGTCTTTGCTGGATTTTTATTCCTGTTTCCTAAGGACATGACTTTCAGATTCTGTTCATCTGCCGCAGACAGTTTTTCAGTCCAGCTGTTTCCTCTTTTATCCTTCACATTTCCAGTTTCCGCAAATTTTTTAAGAATACACTCCACACCATGCCAAGATTTGCATAATTTTCAGCGAGTTGCTCTTTGGGATCCACTTTGTATTCTAACAAAGTGGATCCCATTTGTATTTTTCTATTCATTTGTATAGAAAAATACAAATGTACTATTAAAATACAAATAATACAATAGATACAATTCAAAATGGGTTATGTGTAGACACTCTTCAACACTATATTCTATTTCTGTACCGGTGTTCTGTACCAGGCAAACTTGGCGTTAAAACGTAATTCTGATTCTGACTCCGTTCTTGCGTTAGGTGTTTGTTTTATGCTTAAATGATTCATGAGTCAAAGA
>NW_005187403.1:10396132-10432599 GCF_000239375.1 Pundamilia nyererei
GTTAAAACGTAATTCTGATTCTGACTCCGTTCTTGCGTTAGGTGTTTGTTTTATGCTTAAATGATTCATGAGTCAAAGACTGACGAGCAAACAACACAAACAAAACACATTCCTCTAGAAATGGCCGTGTACAAGAACTCAAGCGATAATGAGTCAAATGAGTGTCCAAAGAAGGCATGGAGAGCACTTTACAAGAATATAAATAAATCACGGTTTGCGCAAGACTTTTGCATATTAATGTAAGATGCCCAATTTTAGCAAAACTATAAATTTATCTCTGTAGACCCCATGATGGCACCATAAAACTGCACAATATACAAATGACGTACACGTATACAACAAATCAACAACCCACTGCAAACAGTACATCTTAGTAAGTAGAGCTAGCAGTGATCACATACCTCATTATTGGAGATTAATTAAATTATATGTGGGCAGTAGGGCGGTGTGAAGACGCTGTTACGTGTGTCCTACTGTAAGTGGACATTCATACACATTCGGCGTATGAACATGTGCCGTGCTTTTTTTGTGTTTGCGTGTGTGTGACTTTTGCACATCATGTAATTCCTCTTGAGTTCGACAGCTCTGTTTGAATATGTTGTCAGCTGGTACGCCCCCCTGCTATGCCAATCCTGACTTGTTCTTTCTGTGAATTATTACAAGTCCTGCAAGGGACGACAGAGACGGAGACGGAGAGAGATGTACTTGAACGCTCACACAAACAAATACAAGTGTTTTATAGATGTCTGTACATTTTGTACCTGCACTTGCCACATATCTCCACAGCTCACTTCCAGCACACAGCCTCCCCCCTCCCTCATTCTCCACACACACACAAACTATCCCTTGTTCCCACAATTGCACTGTTGCCCCACACTTGACAGTGTGAGTCCTAAAAACCCCTGCAGATCTCTGGCCATCAGTGTTTTCGTGCCATGAGGGGGACATTGCTCAGTTAGGCGTACAGTGACCTCCCGCCTCAGCTGTGTTACCACCTCCTTTGTCTCCTCTTCACTTCCACTCTGTGCCTTTTTATCCCCAACAGGGGGCGCTTTGGTGCTAATATCAATGGCATGCTGCCTCTTCGTGCCAACTCCTGCGCCTTGGCGCTGCTGCCTTTGTCAGGCTTATCTGGTGTTTATCTCGTATGTGTCCCTGGGGCACAGCGGGAATCGGCGCATCCAGGAGAACATTCCCAAACCCACTCCTCCCACCCACCCCCACCCCCACTCCCACCAACACCACCACCAACAACAACACAAACGTCAACCCCTCCTTTCTTAACCCAACACTCCTGCTCTCTTTGTGTCTGAATGAGAGGAAAGCACTCTGGGTTGGTAACGCATTGCATCAGACGCTGAGGGGAGAGAGTTACAGGGGAGAGCATGAGAGGAGAAGCGTGAGAGGGAGGAAGAGTGGGGTGGAGGCTCAGTGTGTGTGGTGGGGCTCAGTGAAAGTAGGGGGTCATAAATTAATCATTACTATAGACGGCTGAATGGTTGTATTAGAGTCTGTCTCTCTCATTAGTTCAGTCAATTCTATGCATGTCAAGTGCAGTCCACAGTATGCTTGTTAATATTGGTGCTTTAATTTCACTAATGGTTATATACTCATGCATAAATAATGTGGTTATTTTAGTGTAGCATGGCTATAAAACAGACACGAGCTGCATCACCTACCTAAATATATATTTTTTTAAATCTCAGAAATTCTTACCTGACCTGACAGAACAAGCTTTTTAAAACACACTGCAGGTCCTCCCCTCTTCCTCTCCTCCCCTCTTCCTCTCCTCTCCTCTCCTCTCCTCTCCTCAGGGATAAGTGACATTGAGATATGAGCCATCTCCTAGGCAACAGACATCTGGTGTTAGGCCACACCACAAGGTCACAGAATCTCCAGAAATAAAAACATAACATAAAGAAATGAAAGGAGAAAAAAGATCTTTCCCCCCCCCCTGTCATCTCTTATCCTTCACATTCTGAAAATTCTCCATGTACCTTTGCTACATCTCAGTTTTAACCTGTGAAATAATTTACCAGTCTTTGTTTATGTTTATACAGTTCAGATGCCACGGTTAACTGCATGAGCAGGAGAGGAGCGAGGCTGGAATTGGGTTTTATGGAGTCCTAGCTTAAAAATAAATAAATTCAGTCACATTCATTCACAAACAACACAAACAAGTTAGTAAAAAAACCCAAAAACAAATATAAACAATCGGATGACCTAATTTATTTTCATTGTAAGTATGCAACCACCCCCTCCCTCACTGCAACAGACACAGTAACACATTCTTTATCCTCATTATTGTGTGGAGAGTAATACTAATGTGAAAGTAGGGGAAAGGATCAGCTTTGAATTTTTTGCACATATATATTCTTTGTTTTTTGAGCTATTAGAAAAAAAAGGTTAAAAAAACTGATCATATATGTAAAACTGCAACTGGGAGGAAGTCTGCATCCCAGATGTGGGATCATTTCAGGCGAATTAGCTGCTTAAATTAAATCACTGTATTTTAATTTGTTTATATCGGCTCTTTAAAGTTTAGCTGCTGGGAGTTTTCGGTACTTTTTCCCTTCATACTTATTTCATCCAATAATTTGCTGCCGATTTTTCTCATTTCTGCGCGGGCGAGCACAAAAAAGTGAATGAACGGCAAAATTTCAAATCGTATTTTAGTCTAAGCTTTGATTGTATTTGTTTTTGACCGAGATGAGTGTTGAAGATTTAGCAGCTAGACCACATGACTGTGGAAGCAGGAAGTTCAGAGCTGTTGTTCAGATGATAATTACAGCAGTATTCCTGTAGCTTTGGAGTCTATTTACCAGGAAAATACGGGAAAAGTGCTTGAGTTTATTTATTTATTTTTTTGTATGCAGGAAAAACTCAAAGGTTCATGCAACTGTTTCTAAGCCGCTGTATTTTCATACTTATTTTAGAGCCAGATTATTATATTTTACTACACGGTACAGTATTGCACTGGAGAAAAATAATGGCTGACTTGCAAATGACTCTGAAACAACTGTTTGTAGTGAAAATTGACAACAAAAGCGATTAAAGCTTAATCGCTTAAACTTCAGCAGTCAGTCATGAATTTTGACTACTTTATGTTCATGTTCCCGTCTCTATTTCTTTTCATGAACTAGCTAAAAGTCTATACAATGGCTCATTGGTTGACTAAATGCACTGTGAGCCATAAAATTATTAATTTAACACAAGACAATGATACTGATAGTATCATTTCCAGAATTAAGTGATCATCAGTGGTCATCAGAGGGCTTGTTAATCATTTGGATTATTGAGAGGTTTGTATTTTCTCCTTTTGAAACGTTTTCCACGTGCGTGTTCAGCCTCCCTATGGACAAAATGCAGAGAACATGCGATGCGCAATAACCCAGATTCTTATATTACCAGGTGAGAAACCACAGAGAGCATGCGAGAGAGTTCAAGAAGGAGGAGAGAAAAAAACATACAGATCAATAGAGAGGATGGTGATACATCAGAGCAACAACCTAAAACCAGACCTCTTCCTTCTGTTTTTAATTAGATCATAGATATGAAGTAAAAGCCTTTATTGGCTCACATTGAAGTTTTTTTAGCCACTTGGTAATGATTGGATTGAGAGATTCTGTAAAAAAAAACAAACACCCAAAACAATCAATCAATCTTTGTGCTTTTTTTTGTCTACATCACACCTTTTCATTTGAGGATTGTTGGAACACAAAGATTGTGATAGCAACACTAGCTAAGGCCACTCACCAGGGGCCGCTGAATAATACATCAAACGTACCACATGTGCCCCTATGTTACTTTTAATAGTGGTGTTGTACATGCAGCAGCATACGTCTGAGTCTGTTATGCGTTATGCATGGTAGGTGGCTTGGTTAGATTTGTTTGCCGTAATTTCAGCAATTCAGCAGTGAGAGGACTTTCGGAGCGTGTGTGTACACGCTCCTAACAAGAGCTCACAGGAGTGCAAACATCCTCCACAGTGGCCTGTGTGCACCAGAGGAATGTGTACACTCGTGCAACTGTGTGGGAAAGGTTAGACTGTGAGAAGGAACAGGGTAACCGTTAGTTTAACTCTCAGTTTTGCTGGTAACAGACAAAACAGTATGAGTGCAGATTAAGCAGATTAATCCCTCTAGATTTCAGAGAATCTTAAGAAAAATACTGATATGTGTGTTTTGTGCATGTAACTACAGTTGATTATATCTAAACATAGATATCATGGGCTTTGGGAGTGCATCTAGCAGTGGAAACAGGAGCCTTGTGTGCCTTGCGCATTGTGATTGTAATGCTTAATGCTTTGTATCTCCTTTAATCTAATCTTGCTTTATCTTTGTGTCTCCTGGGTTAGACATGAGAGCAGCCCGAGATAAACATTATTATTTTGTGTGCATGTGATTATATGCACAGATGTGTGTGTGTGTGTCTGTGTCAAGTCCATGATGCATGTCAGACATTAACCAGCTTCCCTGCTGGCTGGCTGGCTGGTACTGTTGTGATCGGGTAAAAAGACACACGTTGTCACACGAGCCAAAACACAATCCCTTCAAACACGCGTGCAGCATTTAGACCGTATGTTGTCGTTGTTGCATTAGCTGTGCTTGCATTTAATGCCACTTTCTGCATGCATAAGGCATTTGCTTGTTTGCACATACATAATACATTCGCTTCAACTACATTCATACCGTTACCTCTTATTGTGAGCACATAACATGCACATGAAACCGCACAAACAGTGTGCGGTATGTCTCTTTGTGTTGTCTGACTACATTTCCTGATTGATTTCACCATAAAAGTATGCTCAGTAGCCACCCATTAAAACTCTGATCTCATCGATATGTGTGCAGCAATTGCAGAGTGTGGCGCTGAATTATTCACTTCTTCCTCTTTCTCTCACACACTTGTTTTGCTCTCACTCCTCATTTTAACTCCATCTTTCTTTTCCTTGTCTTCCTAATTTCCTCTCCATCCTTCCGTCCCCCACCCCCCCTTTTGTCTCAATTTTACCCATGCACGGCTTTAATTCGCTCTCTCCATCTTCTTCTCCTTCTGTCTTCCCTTTTCTTCCCCCTCATGCTCCCGCTTCTTTCTTCTCATCCCACTCTCAGCCTTCCCTTTCTCACTCTCTCTGTCTCCTCTCTCTATCTCTCCTCCTGTACTGTCAGCCCTTAGGCAAGTCTCAACCATCACTCCTCTTCATTTATTAATACCTGTACTCATACAGCCCAGCACAGAGAGCTGCCTCGCATCTCTGTCTCCCATTCTCTTGCACACACATGCCTGCCGACTGCACAAATGCCCCAGAGGATGCAAGGAGCCCAGTGCGTCCACACACACACTCACAGTCGCTTACTGTGCAGGAAAATGCCCTTTGTAAAAGGACAGGGAGCATCAATCTCCCAGCTGCGTCAGCCCTACAGCTTGATGCTCTTTCTGTAGTTCTGCTTTTCCCTGACTTGCATATGATCGCATATTTATTGCCGTTATGAGAGTTCCTTTGTTGCAATTGTTGCGCACTAGTTATTGGCTTCATTGATTGCTTTATCGGTCGGCATGTTTTGCACAAGCAAATATTTCCTCATCTCCCTGCAACGTTTTCACTTTTTTCAAGTGCACTTACTCGGCTGCCCCATTGTGAACAAGTCAGTATCAGTGCACAGTAAATTGAGCTGAGATATCAGAAGGATCCAGCCCTTAATTATGCTGGATCAATGTCTGAGTTACAGACGGATAGTTAAAGAGAGATATTTCTCTACAGTGATTCCCTGCGATTAGGTCCCGGCTGTCTATAAGAGTCCTTACGGGAGTCATATTTTTGTGTATATATAAATAATGATATAAAATAAATTACAAGCATAAGAGGGCAATAAACAGCCTTCAACAGCCTTATTTTATTTGTGCAGGACTGTGTACAGTTAACCAATCAAGAGTCAATCAGCCAATCAGACAGTTGATGGACCATAAAATATTTAAATAAATAAATAAATAAAAACTTACTAATCCAACCAAGTGCTGAAACTATGTGAAAGAGTGAACACATTTAGAATCAAAGCATGTAAGAATGGAGACACTAAAGATCCCTCAGTGATAATTGTAGTTGTTTGCGTATGTGCATGAGCGGTATTCATGACTTGCAGCTGTTTGCCTGAACTTCCCCATGCAGCTATATATAGCTCTTCATATGGTGGGATGATGCAGTGAGGACAAGGTTGGAGGACAGTGACATTGAAATCATTTTGAGTCATGTCTTGCAGAGATGATGAACTGTGTGTGTCTGTCTGTCTGTGCGTGCGTGAGGGAGACAGTGGGGCAGCGCCTGTAGGTGTGGAGGCGACATGCGCCTGTGCGCCCGTTTGTCGCAGCCCAGTGCATGCATATGCATGTGCTTCAGCTCTGCTCTTCTCCTGTGATTGTGCAGACCTGTGTTCAAACCACCTGCTGTTAGGAGGGTATGTGTGTTTTTTTCTCCAGGAGCATCAGGAATGTTTATGAAGCGGAAAAAAAGATTGGCCTGCTCTGTCTTAGGGTGCATTCAGCGCCATCTGGAGGCCGTCTCCCTAGACTGCGTTTTAAGCTCTGCCCAAATGAGTGACTGTGGAGCTGGCCATTTTATTGAATTTGATGATCCATTACGACTCAAATGGAGGTCAAGCTCCCTCGGGGCAGAAGGGATATTGCATAGGCAGCAGGGTAATCGCAAGAAGATTACAGTACCTGCTGACTTTATTGTCAGTCTGATATCTATAAACCAAGGTAGCAAGGAAGTTTAAAGATTAAAAATATACATCAGTGAAGCTGTCGAGGTACTTGTGATGATGTCCAGCCCGCCCACTGGTACATAGATTGTAATAAGGCCCCAGCAATTATCCTCTGTGATTAAAAAAGGAAGAAAAATATGATGAACTATGCCCAGGCTGTGTAATAAAGAGAGCGCTGCATAATGTAAACATGTAGTCACCACAATCACTCATAAGCAAATGAGGATTTATACCTGCAATAAGGAGCATATCTGGTAACTGATGAAGATGATCAATGAAGGTGGAGCTCAGCGAGGCTTTTACCAAGATCCATTCTGAGGCTGCTCTCTAAATTGCTATTTGCAGAAATGCTCTCATTTGTTATTCTGTGGCCTAAAAGGCAACTTCATGTTTTACTTTTTAAACATTTTTTCTACAAGATCCAATCTTTGGGTTTATTCAGTCTCAAGTAACGTAATGATGTAATTGAATTTAAAATGAATTGTGTTACACTGAAAATTTTACATGGAATTAAAATGGACAGCGTGAACTGCGTTGTTATTTGTTCAGGCTGTGTACCTTTACTCGCTCCCATGTCTCTGTGGTCAGCACACTTCACACACACGTACTCACATTCAGTGAGCGCGCCGCCACATTTCTACGCTGTTTACGCTCATCCCTGATTCCATCATCTGAATCTTCACTGTCGTCTCTCCTCAGCGAACACCTGTCGTGTTCCTTCTCCTTCTTCCTCCACGGAGAGAGCAACGTGTGCACAAGTGTGGAGATTGCCCAGCACCAGCCTGCGTACCACATCACAGAACACCACATCCGTCTCGCGCAGACCTCCGTCACACCAGTACAGGGTAACACCACAAACCCGATATTTTTTTTGTTTTTTTTCTTCGAGTGCTTATGCATGTAAAACAAAGCAATCCTCATGTTCGATATATATCCAACAGAGGTGTGATTATTATTATGTAAAAATGGAAGTCTCTTAATTTCCTTAATGGAAAATGAGATGACAGTGGCTGTCAAGTCAGCAACAGGTGGAGAGGAAGCATTTGAATCTTGAACGCTTTTGCTTTCACTTTCAAAAAACCACAGTTAAGTGAAATAAAAGTGATCACTGTTGGTAGCCCATAGAGTTATTTCTGAATAAACAATTGTGCCCATGCTGTTTATAATAATGAAACATCACTCAGACCAGCAGTGTGGTTCAGTCATGTGTTTTTAGTATTACCGCACAGTTGTAATAACAAAGACACATGACTGCTTATTGCTTGGATGAATGAGCAAAATCTGTTGTGATGCACAAATAATAGTTATTTTTGGTCTTGTGAGTGTGACACTATTTTGTGCATTGTACAAATCCTTATGTAATTAGAATAGAATAGATTAGCCCTTTCTTGTCAGTGGTCCAACTGTGCTGGAATAAAATATAAACATATATATCCTATATACAAAAACAAAAAAGGCACACAATAGAAGAAAGAATTGGTCTGAATAGAGTGGCCTGAGTGATGGGGGCTACTCACACCATGGCTTTGTTAACAGTGTTTGTTAACAGTCCAAATGGCCCAGTGGAAGGGTTGGGGCGTTAGGGTTAGGGTCTGGAGGTGTGGGACCTGATTGCCCTGAGGACAGCAGGTCAAACAGGTGGTGAGTGGGGTTCATGCTGTCACCTGTGATGGCCCTGGTTTTCCTGAGAGACGAGGATCTGGCGAGGGCCTCCAGGGGTGAAAGAGGGCAGCCAGTGATCTTTTTGGGCTGTGTTAATCACTGTATGAGCACCCTTCATTGTTGTAGCCCCTGTGTACCAAAACACCCAGGCAGCAGGAGTGCACGCTCTCCACTGAGGAGTGGTAGAAGACCAGCAGCAGCTTCTGGTCAGGCTTATTCTTCCTCAGGACACCGAAGAAGTGCAGCTACTGCTGGGCCTTCTTCAGCAGGTCGTTGGTGTCAGCAGAGATGTGGGTGCCCAGAAACCTGAAGGTGGAGACAGATTCCTGTTCTCCCTTTATAATCAGATTGGAGTGGACCTGTCTGTGCCTCCTGAAGTCAATTATGAGTTCTTTGTTTTTAAGGACGTTCAGCTTCGGACTAATTGAGGCCGGCTGGTTAGGAAGCTGTAGTCCACAAAGAGCATCCTCATGTGGCTCTTCCTGTTCTCCAGATGGCTCAGCGCTTTGTGAAGGGTGATGGTGATGGCATCCTCCATGGACCGATTTGCTCTGTAAGCAAACTGGTGGGGGTTGAGGACAGGGGGTAGACAGTCTCTGATGTGCTGAGACATTATCTGCTCTAAACACTTCATGACTACAGACGTGAAGGCTATAGGTCTGTAGTCATTGAGGCTGTCTATACTAGTTCTCTGGGGATAGGAATGATAGTGGAGGCCTTCAGACAGGTGGGAACAGTGGCACCAGTCGGGGAGAGGTTAAATAGCCTAGTGAGGATCCCGTTGGTTACAAAGTATTTTACATACTGTACTTTCAGATTGCTTTGTTAAAAGTAATATCTTATATTTTAGGTGCTTCTTCCTGTGGGTTATATGTGTAAAAAGTCCAATTCTACCAGTGGTAGAAGTTTAAATAGCACAAACTAAGAGTAAGTATTTCAGCATTGCAGTTATCACTAAAGGTTTGCTGTGCAAAGAAAATAAAAATCAATGCAGAAAAAAATAATAAAATGGTTCAGAGCTACTGATGTGTGAACTTTGTTTCTTTCTCTACCTTATTAATTTATCTATGCAGTGATCCTGAGTCCGTACGGTCTGAGCGGCACTCTTACAGGTCAGGCCTATAAGATGAGTGATCCAGCAGTGCGGAAGCTGATGGAGGAGTGGAGCTACTTCTACCCCATGGTACTTCAGCAGAAAGAGGGAGGTGGAGAGAAGGAAAAGGAGGAAACAAGCCAGGCCTACGATCGCAACAGTCACGTGGCGGTGGAGGTCGTTGTAGGTATGGAAAAGCAATGGTGGTGAAAAAGACATTGGATTTAAAATGGTATGCAATTCAGTTCAGTACAGTTTTATTCATATAACACCAAATCACAACAACACTAACCTCAAGGTGCTTTTTATTGTAAGGCTAAGATGCTACAATAATATAGAGAAAACCCCCCAAATTAGATGACCCCCTGTGAGCAAGCACTTGGCAACAGTGGGAAGGAAAAACTCCCTTTTAACAGGAAGAAACCTCCAGCAGAATCAGGCTTAAGGAGGGGCAGCCATCTGCTCTGACTGTCTAGGGGGTGAGGTGAGGGAGACAGGCCTGCTGAAGGTAGGGCTGCTCAATTAATCGAATTTTAATCACGATTACGATCTGAGCTTTCAACGATCATTAAAAATGACTGAGCCGATTATTAGCCCCTCCCTCATTTATCCGCGACACCTTAAAGGCCGGTCCGTGAAAATATTGTCGGGCATAAAAAAGGTTGGAGACCGCTGATTAAGAGGACCCGAGGGAAGCTCGGAAAGCTAAGCAGAAGTTATTTGGAGAGTGACTGCCGTTGGTTGAAAAGAGAGTTTAAAAAGAAAAAAAAAACTTCAGTGGTGTTGCACACTATTTTATATTATTTTTTTTAAAGTCATTGTTAACCCTTTAAAGCCGGTCAGAGCAGCACGCTCCGTTTTGCGTAACTATTTTTAAATCCCTGTAGAACCTGAACCACGTAAGCTAGCGCAATGATTTGTTTTGCATATGAAACCGGAGGAGTTGTACTTACATCTGATGCCATCAGCTTGTCCTCGGTCACTGTTTCGTTCCACATATAGCTTTGCAAAAATTGCATAAAAAGCGCTTGCAGGAACAAAAAC
Source organism: Pundamilia nyererei (assembly GCF_000239375.1). Classification (NCBI taxonomy): domain Eukaryota; kingdom Metazoa; phylum Chordata; class Actinopteri; order Cichliformes; family Cichlidae; genus Pundamilia; species Pundamilia nyererei. The sequence goes on from NW_005187403.1 coordinate 10,406,696, forward strand.
ATAATATTCCAGAAACGCGCTTTGCCGTTCCTATCAGCTGTTCCCACAGTGAAATGATGCACATGCTGTTTTCTTTGCAAATTTGCATCATAGGATTGCTTTTTGTTTTTCCTGCAGTATATAAAAATTGCTGTATCTCCAAAATAAAACTATGAAGACACTCAAAATAAATTTCCTGTTGTTGTAAACTATTTTTTGCAACTTTATTGTATTTAAAGTTTTGAGGGATAAGCCTCTTAAATTTCTCCAAGTAGAAATATATGTAAACAAAACAAAAGCGATTTTCAATTTTTTTTGTAGTTTATTGCACTTTTTTGCAATTTATGTAATTACTATGGACTTAATGCATACATATTATTAAAATATGGGCTATAACAGTTGTATTGATGTATAGCAACTTGAAATGCTCCCACAAATGGCACTACAGCATGTGAAAAAAAAAAAAAATAATAATAATAATATAAGCTCTGGTGGACTTGGTTCTATAGTAGGTCTTAAAGGGTTAAATAAATATCGTCAAATAATCGTGATCTCAATTTCAGTGAAAATAATCGTGATTATCATTTTTGCCATAATCGAGCAGCCCTAGCTGAAGGTGTGGAAGAGAGCCAAAAAATAATAATAACTAATGATTAAATGCAGAGTGGTGTATAAACAGATAGAGCGTCAAAGAGGTGAGTGAAGAAGAAACACTGAGTGCATTATGGGAACCCCCAGCACCCTGGGCATATTGTAGCATAACTAAGGGAGGATTCAGGGTCACCTAATCAATGCAAAAAAAAAAGAAGGAAAAAAACTTTTGCTGTGCAGTCAGTCTGCAATGAAACTCATATCCTGCATAAAATATTACCAAAAAGCAGTACTTAGTAAAGAGGACTGCAGTTCTTTCAGATGAGAAGGAACTAGAACAAACACCAAGAGATCAGCATCACGTTAATTACCCTCTGTCCTCATGTAGACTCCCAGGCAGTTTGAGCTGAGGTATTAGTGGATGAGGTGCTTATACTGCAATGATCCTTACAGTCAGTTATCAAAGAGCAGAAGTCAGGAAGTGACTGGAAGGCAGGGGAGGAGAGAGCAGGACTGACAGAAAGGAAGAATAGTGAAGTGAAGTTGAGGTAGAAAACCCCGGGGAGTTACTCTAACAGTTACTCTAATCAGTCTGATTCCACAGCTTTGGTTTGACCTGATTACAATTAAAACTGCTTTGCATCTAAAGAGGAAAGCCAGAAATAATACTGAAGGAGTGAGTACAAACGGATTTTAGATTTGATTGTGTTTTCATGACCGGTGAGTACGAAAGTGGGTAATTACATTAACAGAAAAGCACCAGACATTATACAGCCTCTTTATTTATGTAAGGTTAATTATTAGCAATATCTAGAAATGGTGCCCATTTAAAAAATTAAGCCAGCGTTTAAATGTATCCTATAACAGCAGATCCTCTTTTCTTGTATTCTCAGGTGGAGTAAGAATGACCTACCCATCTGCTTTCGTGCTAATTGCCCAAGGAGACCTACCAGTGGAGCAGCCTCCACCTGTTCCCACAGCTCAGGGCCTCAACAAAGAGCTGAACCACTGCAGCGTGCCACTGACGCCACCAACATCACCAGAGCAGCCATGCTCCGGTAACAGGGACACAGACATGCCGCAGCGTTGTACACACATGCTGAAATGTTAAAACGACACAGTTTTACATTGACGGTGTTTTTTTCTTTTTTTTTCAGCGGACAGCGGCTTCGTAACCTCGGCCTCGAGTGTGCCCACACCAGACAGCAGCATGAGTATCACCAGCATCAGCCCAAAGCATTCTGGGAAGAAGCTGACTTGTCAGGTGGTCCATCAGGCCTGGAGGGAGTGCTATCTCAACCAGCCTCAACATGTGTAAGTAAATCTGGAGTTTACTCCCTGACTTTGGCCGGATTATAATTGAAGTGCAGTGATGCAGCTGAGCTGGCGCCCTCATGGATCTGTTCGTTCCCCGCAGACCGAATCAGTCAACTGAAGTAACGCCTCGAAAGGAAGTGCCAAATGGAGTTACCACGTGGGATTTCAACGATCTGGGAGCGAGAGCACCCTGCAGCTGCTCTAGGTACTCCAGAATTGCACCCAAGCTGTTCCAAATGTGTTAGATTCAGGTGTTCTTGTTTTCATGCTGATGCGTTTAAAAAAACAGACTTTTCAGTATATAATTTAGTTGGAAGTATTTTCATAGAATTTTAAGTAGATTGCTATTTATTTTTGTTTCAGGTTAAAGCAGCAGAAGTCGAATCTGACCACTGCGTCCACTGCCAACTCCCAAACTAGTGCCAACCCCACTCAGTCTTCTGGCCCATCAGCATACACTCCCTCCCTGCCCAAACACAAGACCAGTGACAAGACAGAAAAGGGTGACAAACAGTCCAAGAGGCCAGCTGTTATTCCTTTCCACCATCGTCTGTCTGTCACACAGGAGAGTCCTCTGGAACAGGACTCTCCAGGAGGGCCCCAGCTCGGCGGCCTCGTGGCGCTGGATCCACCCATAGAGTCCCTGGCCACTCTGCCAACCTGCAAGTATTCCAAGCCCCACTCCAATGGCAGAAAAGCCCCCGAGTCCCTTCTCCATTCACCAGTATCTCCACTTCCACCCACTCTTAGCCCGCATCCCCGGGTACAAGACCCAGAGGCTATGGATGGGCCTGTGGATATGCCCGCCTGTCAAGATAGCGCTTCAGGATTGGGGGTGATTACTAGCGAGACAGCTGTGTATGCAGCTCTGCTGAGGCAGAGGGAGAGTGGTGCTGGCTGGTGGAGAGGCTTCAGGACTCCCAGGACTGATAAGACTGACTTTAGACCCTCTGAACTCCCCATTGATAAACTAGAGGAAGTGACAACAGACACAACCATCGAGGGAGCTTCGCTTAAAAGGTAGGAGAGTTGCACCAGTGTTGGGGAAATAATATTTGGAAGTATACTGAAAATACTGGGAATTTAGTGCATTTGTATTGTACATGAGAACGCAGAAGAATAACCTTGTTTTTTTGTCTCCTTTAGACTATACGCACAGGCGCACAAGAGATTTAAACTCTCAGAGGAGAGAGTGAGGCAACACATCCAAACTTTGGGCCTGTTCCAGCAGCCAGGTGTCGAGGCACTTCGGGATAATGGGGACGATCCCTATGACTTTAAGGAAGGAGACATTGAGTACACTTTCTCCACTTCCAAGAGATTAAAGGGTCAAGGGCGAGAACCCAGCAAGAAGGCCAAGGTAGGACAACACACAGTTTGAAAATACAAATACAAACAAAAAAACTGGATTCAGGGAAAATGTAACGTGGTTAAAATCAATATTTATCTATTAATTATGGATTGCATGACCACTTGTATGCAAGGAGGTCTCATAGTAGCTTTGTTGTTTAATTTAGTTTTACAGTTGCCATCAATCGTGCTGTAACAGGTAATTGTTTAGAGTAAAACATAAAATAAATAAAGCTATCAATCTTATCTGTCCAGTCACCCAACCAGCAGACATAGTTATCAACCAGGTCACGGCTTTCAAAGTTACAGCCCAGCGGTCAAAATCAGGCCATCCATTCCACTTTGCAAAATGTGACTACTGCAAAGACGTAAAGTATAAATGTAGATTTTCCTCTGGTTTTCAAGCTTAAAAACTGATCACATCATGAAAGTCCAAACTGAGGGTCCAGAGATCTGAATCATCGTCATTTTTACAGCCTTCGTACCGATAGACTTCACTGCTGACCTGCCATGCTACACCGAAATAAGTAATAGACCCACCATAAAAAAAACAACAGAATGAATTAATAGAGAATTTGCTATTTTATTCAGTATGGGTCTACAGTGAAAAAAAGGGCATTTCCTTTGAATTGAAAGAAAATTTTTTAATTAAATATTTTTTAAATTAGGACTAGACATGAAGTAAGTTCAGTTTACAGATGTATATCTTTAACTGTAACTCTCTGACCCTGCTGATCTGCTACAATAACATGTCTGTATAATTTATTAAGGCTGGTCAAATTAGAAACACTAATGTGTACCAGTTTTAGAAAACTAGTTCATGAAATCCAAACATTTCCAGAATGAACTTCTGAAACACTTCCTAACACTAAAAAAAGGTATATAGGTTATAGTCTTTATACGTTATTAGAAGTCTACTCTACTTAAGTTCAAATTTAAATATATGCAGCTCATGTAGTAAAATGAGTTTAACAACCGTGAGCCAGAGGGTGAACATAACAGAGCATTTTGCAGCTAAAGACTTGGATAAGCCACTAGTAGGGTGGACAAGTCAAAAAAAGCTAAATGGAGAGTGAACAGTAAACTTTAACCCATCATTTTGTCTGAGCTATACCAAAGTAGGTTCTATTTAATTCAATCCAATAAAGTTTTATTCATATAGCACCAAATCACAGCAACAGTTGCCTCAAGGTACTTTAAATTATAAGACAAAGACTCTACAATAATACAGAGAAAACCGCATCAATCACATGACAAGCACTTGGTGACAGTGGGAAGAATAAACTCCCTTTTAACAGGAAGAAACTGCCAATTAATACTGAAAATGCTAAAATGCTAATACTTTGTGTTCTTTGCTACAAAGCGTACATTATAATAATGAAGTGAGGCTCTCGACATATTTTATTGAATCTGTGCTGAACATAACCTGCGAATGTTCTCATTTTATTTGAATCCCTCCACTAGGGAGAAGAAATCACCAGCAATGGAGCGTTAACTGATGGAAAAGATGCTATGTCCATTTTTAACTCTGCTCCAAAATCAGGTGGGGGTCCTAATCACAGACATAAACATAATTTACATGTTCTACAAAACAGCAATTCATGTCACACATGAGTAGTTTTGTTCAGTCTAACGATGTTTTGTGTTGTTTTAGACGAATCAGGCCAGGACGACGGAGCTGCTAAAACCAATCCCTCTCTGACCAGAGAAATAGATCTAGTGGTCAACATCTCTGATCTAGACAACATACTTGATGAAGACGATGAAGACCCGGGGGTAAAATATAATGTTCTATCTATATTCTTGTAACAATGTTAACAGTGGTAAGACACTATGTAATTTTCGATTTTGATTTAAATTGAAACAAACAAACAACAAACAAAACTCCAAACATCATATTAGAAAATAAATAGTATTTTTAGTTAACGATTTAAGAATTTTAAAGAATAAATTTTTTAGTCACATAACTTACCCTGTAATACTTTTTAGACTGTTTACCCAAACCAGCACTCAACTAAGGTACCAGTGTCAACAGAAGATCGTCCTATTGGAAAAGAAGGAAGAGTTGCAGTACCTTATCCATCAAGTGAGTCACTCTGATGAGTATCTAGTTTTAAAATCTCAAAAGCTCCCTCAGTTTGGTGTTTATTATTCTGCTCACCATCTATTTACCTCCCCTTGCTCTCTCTGTGTCTCCTTGTCCATCTCTTTTTCTTTTCAGCAGTAGCAGATCTCCAGCGGATGTTTCCCACCCCGCCTTCTCTAGAGCAGCACCCAGCCTTTTCTCCCATCATGACCTATCGGGACACCCCTAGTCAAGAGCCCCCTGCGCCCACTGGACCAGCTGACCACCTTCCTACAGCAGCCTCCACCCAGCTGACTGAACACAGGATGGAGGTGGAGGATGACATTGGTAGTCCCAGGCAGGAAGATATCAAGGTGAGGAGAAGCGGTAGTTAAGATTGTTAGATCTGACACTCTGAATTGATCCCTAGTATGAAAACATGTCATTAGCTTTTTGCAGCAAGCATCAATTTAGAAAAGTGCACAGATGGATGGAAATAAGATAAATTGTACATTTTACTTGTTATTATTTAAATGTCTGACTTGGCTGACTTGGTGCTAGCTCATATCACACTGGAAGTGTTTCACTAATACCTTTTAATGTTAGAGAGCTGTACTGACTGCAGGTTCGGTGAGCAGGGAATGCTAATCATATGCATTATGAATGCATTTGCTCCGTACTGAGTGCATCTTCTTAACAACACAAGCAAGTTACTCCAAGCAAATCATATTGTTAGAGCAGCTTCGATATGAGAAGGAAGACTGAAATACATAAATATTAGATTTGAGTGAATATGACTTCATGATGAGTTGACATACATAGTGATCTAAAGCAGATAAGGGTTGTCATAATCCTGCTTCTTATGACATGTTATTGAATGTTTAAACGTGTGAATAATTCAAGGAGAACATCTGCTTTTAACAGTTTCTTAGAATCCTAATGCAGTCCCTAATGCAAACAGAAGATCACTGAGGAATATCTTGCTAACATATCAGTTACGCAGCTAAAGCTGAGAAAATGTCACTGTCCTGTTTGCTCTAAAAAACATATTAATATGAACATGGGTAGTTTCCCCAAGCCATCCTGTTGCTTTAAATAGTCAACAGAGTACCACAGACAGGGGATGTTTGCTAAAAAAACACAGTTCTCTGCTCTTTCAAGAAATTATTTATGTTTTTCAAGAAAATTAGCAAATAGATTTATGACTGTAGACTTTGGCCTCCTGTGACCCTGAACTGGATAAGCAGAACTGAACTGGATGGAGGCATTAATTTTGTGGAATCACTGGTTTATTAATTTCAGTGATTTTCAGGAGGTATTTATAATTTGAAAATCTGTGATTAGTAGATAAGCAACAATTCTGAAACTCAAGGCAGGGACTGCTAATGATGCTGGGGACAGACATTCAACAATGTGGCCACTGAATTGTTTTTTCCAAAAATCTGGAAAAATACTGTCTTAGTTGATTTATTTGCAAGCCTGATTTCTAAATAGCCCTTTTAATTGCGCCTACAGTAGAAAGAAGCTTTTCCTCAACTTCTGCTCTTTAACCACTTATTCAGCGTATTGAAACATGTCTTTATACTTGTAAATAACAAACATTTATTCCTCTCTTTGTCCAGCCGCTGATAGGCTCCTCCATGTTTGCTCCACTAGCCTGCCTACCCAGCCAGAATCTTCCACCACTCAAGATTCCTGAACAGTGTTATTACCGTCCTTCCTGGTCCTTGTTGCCCAAGATGGAACATTTCCCCACAGTCATGCATCCCCAGAATTCTGCTTTCACCAAGGATGGATACATGTGAGTAATCAGTTATCACGTTAGAGAGTAAAACGACTTTCATCTTGTGCTTCTCTTGTAATTATAAATCACTGTTTAAAATAGTTTAAAGCTTCTGAAATTAAGCTGTCAACAGAATGCAAAGACACAACTGTTTTGACTTTTAACACTGTGTTGGAGAGAATTAGGGCCCAGCTTTACTTTCATGTAGTTTTAGCGTGTACCTGTCACTGTAACCTTTAATTACCCAGGTTGGTCATTAATAACACATTCTTATTTGCAATGATGGCCCGGGGGTGGGGATGGGGGAGCCTGGGGAAAATGGGTAGTTTAAAGAAAAGCACACATCCAAAACATCTCAACACTGGTGAAACGCTGCCCCCTGGCGGCAAGGATTTTAATCTACCAAGGATAATTAATGAGTTCACTTTAAAGGTTTTTTTAAGCATGCAGTTCCTGATAGGATGGCTTGTAGGCACTTTTTAGCCTCACTGGAAAGACTGTAGTGCTCTAAGCACGATATCACTTAGTTTTGAGGATTTCCTTTTGTGTTTGGAACAAACTGCACAACCTTTAAGAGATGCTTCCAGACAGTAACACTAATCTTGTTTGTCTCACTATTTGTTTTTTCGATTCTTTTTCCAGAAATATTCCCAGTGTTCCCCTTGCTGACCAGGACTATGTGCAGATGAGTGGAGCTACTGCCTCTACCAGTACCACTACTGGCATCCTCCCATCTCCTGCCACCCCACGCTTCTCTGTGCCCACCCCAAGAACTCCACGTACCCCACGGGGTATTAACACTGCAAGCTCTGGACAGGGTTCAGTAAAGCAGGATGGTACTGAGCTTAGCTCACCAGTTTCCACCCCTTCGACAAGCCTGCCTCTCAGCTCTGTAGAGCCCCTAGCTCGGCCGGGCCCGTCTCTGCCTGAGGCCCACAGCCTGTACACAATCCTCCTCCTCTCAGACTCTGTCCTCAGTGTCTTCAAGGATCGCAACTTTGACAGCTGCTGTATTTGTGCCTGCAACCAGAATGTCAAAGGAGCAGATGTGGGGGTTTATATCCCAGATTCCACTGGTGAAGATCAGTATCGCTGCATGTGTGGCTTCAGCGCCATCGTGAACAGGCGACTGGCCCTCGGAACAGGCCTCTTCCTGGAGGACGAGCTCGACATTTTTGGTCGAACCTCCGAAGTAGGGCGAGCAGCTGAGAGGAGGTTAGCACTTTCCAGACGGGACCCGACTATGGGAGACTCCAAGGCCAAGCGGCCGCAGGATGCAGCGCCTGCCTCTCCTGCGGTCATGGTCCTTTTACAGGAACAGTGCTCCCACCCAATTTCTTCTCTGGCTTCACTTCATTTCCCCCTGAGCTGCTCCTGCCACGGCCGCAAAGGGGCACTGCTCCAGAGCTGGATGTCTGAAAAGCAATGGGCAGATGGGAGTGATGCCTGTACGGCCTGCTACAATGCTTTGGAGCAGGGACTTCAGTATGTGGATAACCCCACAGGAGGGAAAGTAGATCTATCCGTTGTCAGAAGTACCGCTCTCCACTCCTGGCCTCACACTAATGGTAAGAATTGTAATCTGGCTTCTAAAGAGTGGACTCATATGATAAATAATTATGATAAATCCCTTAAATTAAGATATTTATTATGCATACTGGGCTGCTTTTATATGTAAACTATGATGTATTTTGTATTTCTTTATGTATTTCTTTGTTTCTTTGGTGTTCAGAATCTTGTTAACGCCTGTGCATCTGTACACGTTCTGTGTGTGTATGTGTGTGTGTCTCGAAAGTGGTGGATATGAGCATGTTGTCGTCACAGGATATGGTGCGTATGCTGCTGTCTTTGCAGCCTTTCCTGCAGGATGCCATCCAGAAAAAGAGAACAGGGCGGACCTGGGAAAACATCCAGCATGTTCAGGGTCCGCTCACCTGGCAGCAGTTTCATAAGATGGCCGGGAGAGGTTCTTATGGTGAGTCAGTGCATTCTTTGTGTTTACGTGAACAGCTAGCGCTTTTTGTTGAATTTCACCTGTATATTTTGTGCCATAATATATATCTTAAAGATGTCATAATGTTTTCCTTTCTTAGGTTCAGAGGAGTCTCCGGAGCCCCTGCCCATTCCTACAGTGCTGCTGGGTTATGACCGGGAGCGGGACTTCTTGGCACTGTCCCCGCTGGCGTTGCCTTTCTGGGAGAAGTTGTTGCTGGAACCTTACGGTGGGCAACGAGATGTTGCTTATATGGTGGTTTGTCCCAACAGCCCCTCGCTTTTGTCTGCTGCCCGATCCTTCTTTCTGGAGCTTAGTGCAGTTTATGAGGTAGGAGATTGAACTCCAAGTAAGAGCCACGGTCCGATTTCAACTCATTTGTACATACTTTGAGACTTTCATGTCCTTTTCCCAACTCCTATTCCAGACATGCCGTCTTGGGAAGCACCGTCCGCTGGCCAAGGTGTCCAGAGATGGCATCGTGCGCGTGGGAGAAGATGTGGAGAAAGAAAAGCTGGAGGAGCTGGATGTGGATCAGTGGTTGACTGGACCCTGGGTTGGACAGCAGCACACTGACAACCTCAACAAACTCAAACTTTATGCTTATGCTTGCAAGCAGCAGCTTGGTGAGAATCACTGAACAGAGTAAACGAACTGGATCGCATTAGCTCTGTTTTTGAATCTGTATATTTCTTTATCTTAGGTGAATAAAGATGGGCATGTGTTCTTTTTATCGCTTTCAGGCCCCCAGCTCTCTGCCCTGCCATTGGACAGCAGTCTTCTGTTACCTCCCAAAGCCCAGCCGCCTGTGAACAACACATCCTCAGCTCAGCCTTCTTCTTCCACTCAAGAAGGAGAACAAACTACAGGTGGTGCCAGTTCAGTAAATGCTTCAGCCCCAACTGGAGCAACCGCAGGCCAGACAGAAGAGATCCAAGGAGGAGCCAGTGACTCCAAAGGACCTCCTAGTTCCACCCCACCAGCCAACACACCAGCAGAAAACCCTGAACTGTAAGATTAAGAATGATTTTTAACATCTCAGCTGTTCTTCCAGCTTATTTACACTGAAGCTTGTTTCCTCTGCTCTTTTTTCAGCTCTTCCGAGCAGTCTAGAATAGGCATCCCCACTGTGGCTGACTCAGTGGACAGCCATGCCAACCCACCAGCTGTTGTTATTTACATAGTGGACGCTTTCCTGAGCTCAAGCGGAGCGAGAAACGATGGAGGGGAGGAGGAAGAAGGTGACGAGGTAGAGTCAAGTAGCATTTGGCTGCTAGGGCTTCTCCGCTGCTACACAGAGATGCTGCAGACACTGCCTGAAACAACAAGACCCGCACTGGTGCTACAGGTAAGAAAATAATTGCGAGGCAGGAAGCAGAATTCACTTTTGATCGCCATCCTCAACATTTCTTTGCGTCATTTATATTTTAGGTGGTGCCGTGCCAGTATCTCCTCCAGCCAGCTAGCGGAGAGAGCCATTTGTACCTGCAACACCTGCGCTCCCTGGCCTTCTCTTGTTACTCTCAGTGCAGGCGTCTACTACCCCAGCAAACACATATCAAGTCCTTGACTGGTTTTGGCCCAGTTTCCACTGTCAGTTCGGTACTTAAGAGTCCAGAGGTAAGCATGACAGTTCAATGATATGTTTGGTTTCAGTAACTGTAGTATATATCATAACTTCCCTTTTTAATAAAATCCTAATTGTTTAATGTAGCACCCCAGCCCACTGCAGCTGTACACTCCACCATTTGTGCTCGGTCCAAGCCGTCCCAAGCAGCCAGAACCAGGAGAAATATGGGCAGAGCTGCCTCCCAAATACAACGTGCTCTTTGTAGGATACTGCCTGTCACATGACCAGCGTTGGCTGCTTGTTTCCTGCACTGACCAGCAAGGAGAGCTCTTAGAGACTTGTATCATCAACATTGATGTGCCGAACAGGTGAGAAACGGTTTCAGTGAAAGGCCTGTCCTGTCATAGCGTTTGGTGTGACATGGCGGTTTCTAGCTTTTTTCATGATTTCTTCTCACTTCAGAGCCCGCCGTCCTAAGGCGTCAGCTAGGAAGATGGGACTACAGAAGCTGTGGGAGTGGTGCATTGGCATCATTCAGATGACATCGCTGCCATGGAGGATTGTTATTGGTCGATTAGGCCGACTAGGCCACGGGGAGCTTAAAGGTGAGTGACACAACTCATTTTCAGTTCTTTCTCATAGGTTTTAAGCAGAGGAAGTGTGCAGTAGAATCGTTTTTTCTTGCAAAATAGCAGTAAAAAGTCTTGAGGGTTAATTTAGGGTATAACTGACCTTTACTCTTCATACTGCACATCTATCAATATTACAGTGCTGAAAAAATGAAATTGATCATTAGAAAACACATCAGATCTCAATGAGAGAAAATATCTATTTGTAATATCTATAATGATACGGACTGGGCAATGTGTTAGGAATGAAAAGATGTTCAAGGCCTCCACAATCCAGACCTGGACCAGGACATCACTGAGCTCTGGTCATGCTGAATGATGTTGTAGTCAGCCCAATGTTTCACATCTGTCACATGTGCTCAGGGTAAACCTGCTCTCTCTGGAAAGCACAGGGTGCCAGTGGTGTACCTGCCAGTTCTGGTACTCTATGGGAAATGCCAATCATGCCCCACGGGGAAGTGAGCACGGGCCCACTAGAGAACGTCAGGCCCTCAGGCCATCCTCAGGAAGTCTGTTTCTGATTGTTTGATCAGAGGCGTTCATATCAATGGTCTGCTGGAGGTCATTCTGTAGGGCTCTGGCTCTGGCACTGCTAATCCTGTTCCTCCTTGCACAAATTAGTAGATACCAGTACTGCTGATGGGTAAAGGACCTTCTACGACCCTGTCCAAATCTTCTAGAGTAACTTCCTTTCTCCCGGAATCTCCTCCATGCTCCTGGGACTATGTTGGGAGACACAACTGGAGAAGTTAGCGTACCTATGCGAAGTCTGTAGGGTCCACGTATCACCTCATGCCACCAGTTGTGACACTGTACCTAGCCTAATGCTAAAATAGTGAAAAAAATGAAAAGATGAGGCTCCAAAAAGGCCTTCTCCTGTAAAACCATTCCTGTTTTAGGGATTGTCTCATTGTTGCCCCTCTAGTGCGCCTGTTCTTAACTTCATTAACAGCAAATCAGCTGAAACTGATCAACAACCCCCTCTGCTACTTAACCACATAAGTATCCCAGAAGTTTAACTAATGCGATGCTATACTCTGAATGAAAAGTGTTTAATTTTTTGAGCTCCATATAATCCACTGAAAGGACACTGGGACTCACTGGACACGCTCAGTTTCTGGCTTTAAGCAAAGACAACTGGGCCATTCAGTCAGCACAGACTTCTCTGACGAACTCTTCTTTTATTCTTTTATCGTAATTTAATTTTCTGACCTTTTGAATGGAGAGTTTCGTGTTACCCACCTGTACTGGTTACAGATGTAGTCATAGACTGGTGCACAAACACACGCGCACACATAGACACACGTTTTATAATGGAAAGACATTTCATAACTTGCTCTCTCTTAAAACCTTGGCTTTTCTTGCTACATCTCTATATCCCCTACTTTATCTCTCTTACTAGACTGGAGTTCACTCCTTGGGGAGCACTCCCTCCACTCAATAGGACGCCAGCTGAGGGAGGCGTGCCGCATGTGTGGGATCTCAGCTGCTGACTCTCCAACAATCCTCAGCGCCTGCCTGGTCGCCTTGGAGCCACAGGGCTCCTTCGTGGTCATGCCTGGTAAGTAGCTCACCCACTTTAGCAGTTAGCATAATAAATTATGAGTTTAGCTGTCATGTTTATGGCTGTGGCACTAATAATAGCGCATACTTGAGCGTTCAGACGTCACAACAGTCAGAGTAACAGATTAATAACAGAACTTTTTTTTGCACCAGTGTGCAAATAAGAAAAAGTGTACATAAACAAATGTTTGTATTCAGCTATAATAAATAATTAAACATGTGCTGACCACTTTAGTTCAATAGCTAATAAATACAGTTTTCCCCTCACCTTTTGTGTGTTTCTGTTTATGCGGATCCAGATGCGGTTACCATGGGCTCTGTGTTTGGCCGCAGCACTGCTTTGAACTTGCAGACCTCGCAGCTAAACACACCTCAGGATGCTTCCTGTACACACATTCTAGTCTTTCCAACTTCTTCAACTACCCAGCTGGCGTCCAGCTCCTACCAGACAGAAGACAATAATGGTAACGCCACCCAGGATAGCAGTTATGCTAAAGTAATAAGATTATTTAGTAGTAGACCTTGAACAGTTGGATAAATACGATGGTGCTTTTTTGTACCAACAGGTGGCGTCCTTGTGCTTTGAAAGTCACATTGAAAATAGTTTTCAGATATGTGCTGCTGTGTGCTTTGAGTAGGCTTTTAATGACCACAGATAGTTGCTGTTGTTGATGAGTAAAGCATGCATTTACTTTACTTTTTCTCCTCAGATGACATGTTTGATCTTCCCTTTCCTGATGAACTGGAGAATGACATTGGCATTGGCATAATGCTGAACCTCCACTCTTCACCCAACACCTCTCCCGTGCCCTCGCCTGGGTCTCCATCTGGGATGGGAATGGGATCCCATTTCCAGCACACCAGGGTGAGTCAGGGTTCAGTGGAAAGAGGGTGCACAGGCTTGAAACAAGTGGCACCCTGTAACAAAAGAAAAAGAGCGACTGTCGTATATTTTAAAATGTAAATGAGCTATGTTTACACATAACCGTTTTATTTCGGTTGAAAAATGAAGAGTTGCCTGTCATAAAATGCTAACGTACGCATTTCTGTTTAAGGAAGACAGCCCACAGCTGTCAGTGCACATGCTTAGAAATATAGCCTGTTGACAGATGAATAAATTGTACAGGTCATGACCCCAGATTGCAATGAAGGTAATATTTATTTGCTGGCATTCTCTCTGTCTGCAGAGCCAGGGAGAGCGCTTGCTGTCAAGGGACAATCCCCCGGAGGAGCTAAAGCAGCAGCCGCTGGCTCTGGGCTACTACGTCTCCACTGCACAGGCGAACGGACTTCCTCACTGGTTCTGGGCCTCTTGCCCGCAGGCTGAGAAACAGTGTCCGCTTTTCCTCAAGGTACCCACAACAATGCAAGTGTGGCTGAGAATGAATGTAAAGCTTTCAGGATTGGAGACAGAGGGAGAAACTCAGAGAGACACAAACCTCAAATTTATTGATTTGTTTATAGATCTGTTTATAAAATCTTCAGGTAAACTTCGAAAGCAGTCAAGCTTCAGTACTTTAAACTGCTTTGTGTTTCTTGCCCGCAGGCCTCTCTCCACCACCATATCTCCATAACACAGTCAGATGAGAACGTGTCAGAGAAGACTAAGAGGGCCCCACACCCCTTGGATTCAAAGACCACTTCTGACGTGCTCAGGTAACTTCATTATGTGCATTAAATGCTAATGAAATTGACAAGCGTGCTAAATGTATATGTTTCATATTAGCACCAACAATTCAGATGAAGGAAGCTGCATAAAGCCTGAAAATATGAAGCCTTCTTCTTATAGTTCTTGAAAAGTTGATAATTATCACCTTGATAATTATGCAGATGTTTGCATATTTTTGTCAGTGTGAAGAAAGAGTTCAGAATTAGATGTGATCTCATAGAAAAAGCAGCAGTTACATTTTTTCCTCTTCAACAGTTTTCACCTAGCGCCTTGATAAAACTGTGTATATTTTCCACTCATAGGTTTGTGCTGGAGCAGTACAATGCCCTCTCTTGGCTGACGTGTACCCCTGCCACTCAAGATCGCCAATCCTGCCTGCCCGTCCACCTGGCCATACTAGTCCAGATGTACAATGCCATCCTAAACATGCTTTAGCTTTTGTGAGACTTCCAGGACAGCAGTCAAGGGCCGAGGGTTAGCTTAATTTCTCCTGTGCCTACACCTCTTTCCGACCACCAGAGGGCACCAGAGCTCCTCTGTTCTATTAGGTAGACATGGATTGATGGCAAATAAAGGACAGGACAAGCCAGACAATCCCATTCCTGGAATGTAACGAATAAAAGAAGAGCGAAATGTTTTCAACAGCAACGTCACTCAGCTGCGACGCAGTGGAAAGCCAGTGCAGGGTGTACCTTCAGAAATGGGTCTGTGAACATTTCGGGGAACACGGACAGATCCATCCCAACTATGCCTATCCAAGAAAAAAACTAAAAACAAACCATTATATCCCACATGGGCAGCATCTCTTTGTGTGTTTTGAAGCATCTGTGGACGACATTTACAGAGAAGCTCCGTACGGTTCTTTTTTAAACACCCTCAACTGTCAAAAGGGACTTCTGTGCAGGGTCACATGACTCCACATGGCGTGTTTTACAACCAGCAGAGTGACGTGAGATCACAAGCGCGTGTCTTTGTTACATCAAAGGTGTTTTTACATTTTTTGTATAGAACTGAGCTCCATGTGTCTCTCGGTTGCTGGTTGGTTACAGAAACTTTTACCTTCACTCTGAGAGGAGCAACTCCCACTCGCTCCAGAAGGGGGGACTATTTGATAATGGCACTTTTTCCCCCCTCGTACCTTCCAAAGTGTTGTAGATATGAACACGATGGAAAATATTTGTACAGTTGAGTAACATGTGTTGTTTATAATGTATGGCATACATTTACAAAGAATCGAGACTTATTTTTAATATTTAAAACGAGAAAATGAGAAACTTAAACAAGGCCTTTTTGTTCCCATTCGACCATTAATCGTCTTGGGATCTGAAATAAAAATTTGTCATTTTAATGCAGTTGTAAAGACGCCATATTTATACAAATTATATCATGTCATAGAATTTGATATATATATACCTATATATATATATCTATATATATGTGTGTACATACATAAATATATATTACCTCTTTCAAGCAGGCACTTAATGTTACTGGGGATGGGCACAGTCTGAGCATTTATTAAAGATGCATTTTCGTTTCTTTTTGTTTTCTACAGATGCTGAACATTTTAACTTTTTATTTAAGTTAAATTAAATTCACGCAGGAGATACGCTATGAACTGTATATTTATAAAGTGTTCCTATTCTCCTAACAAAAACTTGAAATAGGCAATAAAAAACCACGGTATTGCGAGATTATGAAACATTTCCGAATGATGCTTTACTTTATTGGCTCTCCTAAATGATGTCAAGAAAACCATTAGAAAGGCCCGTCTCTCTCCAGCTTCCCTCAGTCTGCTCTTTGTTAGATTCCTAGCATGTTTGTATATACACTTTTCAGATGTGTTTTTTGGAGTTTCTTAAAGTTGTACATTTAATGCTGGTTGGTTTACTTTCACTTAATTCATATCAAAGTATTTTTTTCCCTTTGAGCTTTTTTTTTTTTTGATATACAGTATACAGTGCAAAACTCATTTAATTACAGCCAAGAGGTTAAATTGCCAAGTAAGTATACACAAATGTACAAAGGCAAGTTTGCAGAAATTTGTTACATCTGTCATCACTTTGAATATCAAACAGATCCACTTTGGTGGGAGAGATCTGTTACTTTTACACTCTTTTTTTTAGTAAATTATTAAAACTCTTGCAAATGAAGTTGTGTTCAGTGTCCTTTAATACCGAATAATGCAAACTATTGACTTTTTGTCATGTTTTTAAACATTATTCCATACTATTCACAAATTTTTGGGTTATCCAGTTTATGGTTAAATGTAAACAAGTCCTGCATCTAAGTAAAGTTGTGTTGTTTCACGTTATGCTACTGTTTTTTATTCTACTGGTGATATTTAGCGAGGCTTTTCACTAGGCACACCCCTTTTTCTTCAGAACTACCTTCATTCTTTGTGGACTAGATTCAACAAGGTGCTGGAAATATTTCTCAGAGATTTTGGCCCATATTAACATGATAGCATCACACAGCTGTTAAAGAAACCAGAAAGGGATGGACATGGTCAGCAACAGTACTCAGGTACACAAGGATGTATTAAGCGCCCCAACATGTGCCAATAATTGCAGAGCCAAATCTGCTATGATATACAACCTTGTCCATGCATCCGTCTTCTTCTCATCCAATTCGGGGTTGTGGGAGGCTGGAGCCTATCTGGGAGGCAGGATACACCCTGGACAGGTTGCCAAACTGTTGCGCGGCTACAACCTGAATTCATAATGCAAAATTCAATGGCAGAGTTTCAAAAAGTCATGTTACAGGCTGACTCACAGTTGCACTTGCTGAATATACTTCTAAATTATTTAATGTGAATGGCTGATGACTATGTCTGCTTCATTTACTTGACAGGGTACTTTAATCATGCTTAGTTTAATTCAAATGCGCATTTGCACAGAATGTATCAAAAGAAAAAAAAGGCAAGCAGTGGATTCAGGATTCACCATTTACAGTAACTAATTGGTAAAGGAAGTGTGACTCTGACTAGGATATACATTGATTCAAAACCTTTTTTGAATCAATGTATATCCTAAATGCTGGCTGTAGGTCTGTGTAGTGCAACAGCTCAAACGTGAAATGGTGTAAACAGTGTGTGCACAGTAAGAGCAATCATAATTTGACAGCGTCATATAACAAGCTGTGAGACGAGGGCGATAAGCCTTTTATTGCGCTGCTGACAAGAGGTGTGAATCATTGTTTTTCAGCATCCGTCTTTCACAACACCCAAGGATTATCTAAGGCTGCGCAATGACAACAAGCTCTCCAGGCTCTTTGGAAATAAAACTGAACGTGGAAATAAGATTACAAGTAACCTTTGAAGAAAGCGACGTTTACTGACTGGTTCATTAGAGCAAATGACAACAACGCACGGTTCAGTGCTGACTGACTATCACGCACGATCTGCCCTTCCTGTTCAACAAGACGGTCGAGTTTTATAGTGTGTATTCAGCTCACACCTGCAAACACAATTGCTGATTAAATTCCTTTTGTAAAAGGAATTAACGTCAATATGATTTTGTCACATTACAGAAGTGCTTTTTCTGCAACTGTCTCAACTGTCATGCGTCAGTGTTACTCAAAAACAAAAATGAACTGACGAAGGAAATGTCACTGTAGCGTGACTCGAGGTGTGTCATATTAGACTTGCTAATGCGGCTGTAAACTGCTGAAAGTTGCTGTTGAAACCTGCAGGTTGGATGCTTTCTTTTATAAAGTTACATTAGGAAAATAGTGAAAAATGCAGGATTGTGGGAGAGTTGGCTGCCTGTAAAGGTGCATGCGTGTATGTGTGTGTTGGGAAGGCTGTATGAAAAACAGTAAATACATTTCCAGACAAGGATTTTTAAATTAGCTCATTGGATACATGTAATGATTCTAAAGGCTGTCCTCTCAAAGGGAGGTAAGAGCTCTGCTTTTTATGTATGATCTAGAAGAGAGAATATGTGCCGGCAAGAGAGAAAAAGAGATTGTGAAAGAGGTTGTATTTGACTGTCAGGGTCACATAATATTGCTAAGTAAAAAAAAAAAAAAAATTGCATTTCAAAAGAAGCTAGAAAAGCATAGTGGACAACAAAACTAGAAAAAAAAAGTCTCTCTTTGAGGAACTGGGCAGCTCGAGGACATTGTGAATGAAAAAGAGCGAGTAGTTGAAAAGTAAAAGCCACTGAAGAGTCACTTGTCGTGGTGGGGCTGTGTAATGGCCATGACAACTGGAGGAAGTGGACTCTTAATTGACTGCAATGTGTTTTCCACAGATGGCCTATTAGGCCATGGCCATTCACCTGTTATCTGGCTTTCCAAGTGCCTTTTTGCAGCCAAATGGCCTACACACTGGACAAAGGAGGCCAGGGTCTGGTTTGACATAACATTAGTGCTACACAATTAGAAGTCAATTACATTTTATGTCAACAGTGCACCACATGACATCACAAGGTTGCTTAATAAAGATCTATTTTGGCTTGTCGTCATGAAACAGGATGCAGAAATAGCATTTTTAATTTGTATTTATTCCCTTTTTTACTGAATACTAACAGACATTAAAACATGTTTGGGGTATTACAAAATCTGCAGTTCCACAAATCGACAGATAAAGCTATGTGTTAAGAACGACACATACATGACTTTATTTGCAGCAAGTTATAGCAGCAGATAGGTGCTTGCAACCAGTTCCATTATATGAAAGCTCAATAAAAGAGTTCACAAAGGTAAAGCTGCTGGCTGACTCACAGTGTGCTAGCTGAAAATACTACTAATGTGAGTAGTTCATGTGATGAGCAAAAAATTGAGTGCAATTTAAAGTTCACCAGAATGACTGATCATTATGTCTACTGCAGCTACTTTGCAGAGCACTGTTATTGCGCTTAGAGCAATTCAAACGTTCCTGCAAATGTGTGTTTTAACAAAAAATTGACCATTCTGTTTCCCAGTGCTAAGAAAAAAAGCACAAAAAGTGCAGAGGTGCACAGAGGGGCCAGTGCTACAGCCAGCCTGTCACTGGAGATGACCCGTGAGAGTGCAGGGCACAGCCATGTGCTGTTTTGACACGCTCGCTCTTTTCAAAGTGGAGGCAGCTGGCGGCTGTATCTTCACGCAGCTTTGTAGTTGCTACTTACACTGCTGATCTTCCTATGGTTGATGAAAGAAATGCAAACACACACGCACGCACATGCGCACACACTCCTTGGATACCTTATTGGTCTGTCTGGTGTCTGTCATGGCGGTAGTCCTGTGGGGTTGGACAACGTGGTAGGTCTTATGTCCGCCTGGCTTTTAATATGCCCACCAGGTCATG
Organism: Pundamilia nyererei; assembly: GCF_000239375.1. Lineage (NCBI taxonomy): Eukaryota > Metazoa > Chordata > Actinopteri > Cichliformes > Cichlidae > Pundamilia > Pundamilia nyererei. Next base: position 10,426,498 of record NW_005187403.1, read on the forward strand.
GAGGGTTCAGAGCACTACACGGCTTGTGGGTGGTACAGGTCAGGATCACAACCATCCAACGTGAGGATAATGAGCACTGATACGATCTCTATGGATGCTTTTCACCAAAAGTTCCAGGAATGTTAACTTTCCGAGAACTATTCATCATTATCCTGCTGGCGTGTGTGAAGGTTTGCTCGGTTATTGATGATGAGATTAAACGACTGAATCTGCTGATGTATCAAAAGTGAGACTTTCTCAAATACTGCTTTTTGATGGATAAGTGCAAAAGCTACCAACCTCATAAAGCACTCTCTGAGGATGGGCTTATTGGGAGTTCCTGAATAGGTTTATTAAAGTCAAATCTTTACTGTTCTGTTGACATCGATCCTACACAAGCTATAGATCATCATCAACTTACAGTACATACAGCTGATGAATTTTATTTTAGTTTTTGAGGTTACGTTGCTTCATAAACTGTTAACATCAGAAAAAATGCAATGAAGGTGAGAACACATAGCAGGTTTTTAAATGTTTTTTATTTTGACCTGACACCTCTGCTGTCTATCAATAGTTCATTATAATGGGGAAGGCTTTTTTTTTTTAAAAGCTCTGTTGCTCTTTATTAGATCATAAGCATTCATTTTAATTAGTGCCCTCACTTTTTCTTTCTCCCGTGCTCGGCCAGCTCCAGCCAAGCATATTGTCAGCCATTTTCCAGATGGCTCCAAGGAAATGCAGCTTTTGGCGCAGCTCACACTCATCGAAGAGCCATCAACAGCTTTTGTTTATGGGGTCCCCGCTGAAGCGACAGAACATCTGCCAACTCAGTACGGCAGCCTCTTTGGAAACATCTGATTTTGTCTGAATTTGCTTTCCATCTCCAGACTTTCCATTTGCATAAATAGTTTTTATTAAAAAGAGGCCACAAAACGAGCACACAGAGTTTGCAATTTCCCTTTCTGTAAATCTCCCACTGCAGGACATTACATCCTTCAAGCCGAAGGAGAACTCCACTTAACACTTTAGCCAATCTAAACAGAGGAAGATAAAAGCTCTGCGGACTTCAAAGCAGTCCATGTGTGCGCCCCCTCTTACACACATCAAAACACTAGAGAGGACACAATCTGTCATTTATGTCAGGCATAAAAGTTTGAAGGACATTAATCCACTTGCAACTGCGTGCCACAAACAATCCAAGAAAGCTGAGGGAGGGGCATGTAGCCTTAGGAGAAAACAAAACTGAGGATAAGGACTGTGCACTAAAGATTTGTGAGTGCAGAAAAATGGCAAGTGGGATTAAAGAAACCACAGATAGCCAGTAAGGAAAAGATGAACTCATTGTTATTATAATATTATTATATATATATTATAACTCATAATTAGCAATGTTGACAGGTCAAACAAAAATTGAAATTGACATTCTGCATATTTGGAAACAAAATATCAATTAAAGACACTCGATGTTGCAATAATTAAATGAGAACAGCCATTAAGCAAGATTATGCAATATAAAAGATAAAGACAGCCTATATGTACCTGCAGCTGAGGAGTCATTGGTTATTCACAGGTTATAATCAGTAATTGCAGGAAAGGGTGCACGGCCTTTTTCGTCCCTTTTTTTTGGTGGTTATTTATTGGTTACAATATCAAAACTAACGCAGCTGTTGGCTGACAGATGTCAGAGTGACAGCTATGAGAGCTTGCGTGGGCGTGCGACTTTTGCGTGTTTGGCTGAAACATTTGGCATTGTCACATTTTCCACACAAGTCTGACAGTCACTGATGATAAACTGTAATCTTGTAACAGATGTTTGTCATCAGTCATCACATCACAGAAAGCACTGCTGTTACTAATTTTTTTTCAGTTACTGACTGATAGTAGAACATTTCTCGAATGCTTTCATGATTTTTTTTCCTTTTACAAAATCTTTTTTCTGCACAAAAGGACACAGTGCGTCTGGCTGATTCCTAAAACCAATAAGCCATCGGACACTTCAACCTCCACTTGGCATGGCGATGAGGCCCTATCAACGCCTCTGAGATGTAAAACACGGCCTCTCCAGGCTCATTGTTTCATTATTTCATTAATTATTTGACCTAATTATTAAGAGGAGGTTCCACTCAGCAGCTGCTATTGGCTGAGACATGTTTGAAGCTGCTGTAAACACGCAACAACGGCACACCTGGGACTGAATCACAGTGAATTTCAATGTTAGGTACGCTGATGGAAAACTGCCACTCACGCTGGTAATTATACACTCCTGTTTTGCCTAGCAACTGCAGTGTTTTCTTTAGCGACAGCCTGCATTGCTGCTGGTTGTAGAGTATCGTGCTTTTTAATCATTATTTAGTTAAATACAGTACAATGATGTAACCTTTAATTGGATGGTAAAGGAACCGCTCTTTATTCAACCAAAGCTAAGACGTGCATTATTAGTTTTTGCATTTGTAAGTGGCACACACGAGCAATATGTTTTATTGTGTTTTAATACATTCAGAGCTATTTTATCTGTATTTGTTAGAGCATGTGGATTAGACTGCTCGCAAAATGCCACATCTGCAACCGAGACATCCGTTTGAAATTGTGTGCGTGTTTAATATGTGGAGCAGTCGGACGATGTGATGGGACTTGTCTAGAAGGCACAACCAGCATGATTTGAAGCAGTGATGAAAGGTAAAGGTGTTCAAACCTCTTTCATTGCTAATGCAATGTCCTCTGTGCCCACAAGGGAGAGTTGTTAGTCAAGAGATCACAACTCATGCATTTGCACAAAACATGTCCTGTGTGGCACAAAATATGTCCTCTATGACACCTCCCGTCATCAAGAAGCATTTAGGATACGCAGATGACAAGCAGAGACATAACTATGCGTGCAAGAAAACACATAAGAACAGACAAAGTTATTGGAGTTAAGAACAAATCACGATACAGACGGTGATGAAGACTATTGTATTTAAGGACAAACACATGCAAGCAAACAGCAAATGACGTCGAACCAGTTCTGTGTCATTACACACTGATCTGAGTACACACGCATGCCAAAACAAAATCCTTTGAATCCTTTATTCAGATCCAAACGTTGTTGATTTATAGGTGCACTAACACTCCCTGTGTAAATGGAAGATTCCATGCTTAGTAGAAATGATTTCATCCTATGACCTTTTGTCTTTATGTATGCAACCATATTTCTAGGAAAACATAAATACAGCACAATTTGCAAGTTTGGTTTAGATCAGACTAAATGCAAACATTCTTCTTTTAGAGGATCTGGGCTGGATTATCTGATGGGCATGCTGGGTATGTGTCCAGGGGATCACCACAGTTGTAGACTGTGGCAAGATCAAAACCATAAATAAATAAATAAACTTACTAAAATTTTATTCTCTTATGTATGTATGTATATCTTTTCTATCGGCAGAATGCAGTGGTCCTTTTTCCACCAAAAAATGGATGTGCCACTTTCATGAAAATGGCCATTTTTGCCCTGCAGTTAAAGGACTCCTGCAGCTCACAACTGAAAAGGGAGGTAACCAGGAGAATTTTCTAGGGAATATTTCCTGAAATACATCTTATTTTTCATATTTCATAAAAAAAAAAACCCCTGTATTCTTTTTGTCACATCCCAAAAGTGTGCTTTTCCCCAAAAAAGCTCTGAGCTTTACTTTATCATTAATCATTGTTTTTAGCACTCATCTGGCAGCAGGACTGTGCACAAGTGTAACAGATAGAGCAAAGTGTTCCTGGCAAGTGGTGCCGAACGGAAGTAAAGGAGGAGATCATCAGGGTGACAACCAGACAGAGAGGCAGGGAGGAGACAACAACAGGTGTGTGTGTGTGTGTGAAGACAATAAAATTAAATGCAGTATTATCCTGTTAAAAATGTGAAAAAGCTCTGCTTGCTCAACTTTCCATTTCATATCAGACTTACTAAAATTTTATTCTCTTATGTACGTATGTATATCTTTTCTATCTTTTCTATCTAGACACATTTGAAGGATTTTAGTGAAACAGTTCACTGTGAAAGTTACTTTTCTTTTTCCAGTAAGCCACAGCGCTCTCTATTGAAAACTCTTCTCTGTACATGTACAGTATCCACATGTTTCTGTATGATATGTCTAACTATTGAAGAAATGAAAGGGCCCAACTTACACAAACTGGTTAGAGGCCACCGGATATTTGTACCCAGGGGTCTGTAACTTGATAATCCGGGCATGTGGAAGATGGTTACACAAAACTATCGGCTATTAATATTTATTGTGATGTTTATCTCATGGTGATTTTTATCCTTTAAACCCAAAACAATGTAAGTAAAAAGAAACGTCCTCTCTCTCTCCATTACTCCCTGTCTCCCAAAAGCAAGAGAGTGGGATAAAATCAAGTGCCAAATAAATAAAAAGGTCTTGCCAGAGGCACTTACACTGCAATCTTCTGGAAATCATGTCTTAGCTCAGCTAGTCCACTCAAGTCATATAGGAGAATGGGCTGCGAATCAAAGCCAGAACTGCAAAGCCCTGCAGTCATTTGAAAGATAGGGAGTGAGGAAGACATAATAATGATCCATTAGCTTTCTCTCTTTGCATTTTCTTAAGATCTGCCTCTTATGGTAAGATAAATCAGCTTACTAGCATGACTGAAACAGAGTCTATAAGCACGCGTTCCCAATTCCCTCCTTTTCAGTTTCCTTTTGTTATTCATGTAGAGGATTCACAGTCGCATGTAAATCAACACTATTATGGTGGAGAAATTTCATGAAACACTCTTAGATCCAATATTGTGCCTGGTCGCCTTGATGATCACAACAACGGCATGCTGTCAAGGAACAGAGTCCTTCCCTGTGCCATGAGCCCTGTATGTGGTGATTATAATTACAATAACAATGTCAATATTCATCCTTTCAAAACAAAAGCTCATTGGCATGGTGTCAGTAACAGAAAGAGCTGATCCCCTCTCTGGCACTTAATAGTTTCTCTCTTGCTTTTTGTCTTGGTTTATGGTTTTTCTGGTTCTAATTTAGCCATCCTAATCACGAAAACATCAGCACGCTGCTGCTGGAGACTAAACCAAGAGGTGAAACGTGCCCCTAAAAATTCCATCTTCGCTCAAGTGGACCAACACAACAAGTAACATGGAGTAGACAGAGGCAGACTTCTCAGCTGCCAGATCAAATGGCAGCATTATTGGAGACAGACTGCAAACAGCTCTGCAGATCCCGGTTTTGTTGTGGTCGTCCCAGTAAGCACGCGAGCTGAGGTGCGCCTCATTCTTTGTGTTCCAACTTTAGGTGAACACATACATGCTTATCCTCTGACTTTTCACTCTTTACAGAAACATTTAGCTGTGTTGGGTCTCTTCATTAATTTTTTTCTTCTTCTTCTTCTTCATTTTTTGTTTTGTTTTGTTTTTACAGTCCACGTATGAGGAAGAGTTGAATTGTGTAGGGTTGGAACATATCTCGGGGCATTCAGTTGAATGATTGCTGTCTACATATTCTCTGCCATTTCATTCCCCATCTTCTGGAAGCTGGCAGCCCCTCGGACTGCACATAATTTGAATCATCAGTCTCTATTTCTACGCAGCAGATGTTTCCCCATGTCAGCAGGCCTCCTGACAAAGCAAGATGGAGAACCCGCCTCTTTTAAAGTGTTGCACATGAGTCCCCCCTTCTCCCCTTTCTGTCGCTCTGCCCACACGAACCATTGTGATCCCATGGGATACTGTCCCATGTCCTATCCTGATAGTGGGTAAGCATATTTTAATCAATGCCTGCGTTTGCACAGAAGTATGCAGGAGTGACACACAGGAACACAAAGACAGTGACTTGTTGTATTTTTGTGGTTGGCTTGATGACTAATTTATCCTGAAACATAGACTGGGATCCTGGAACCGCTCTGAAAGCCTGGTAAGAGACCCTAATGGAAGGTGATTAATAGTCAACTGGGGCAAATGATTGCTATGATACTGGTATCATTACTGATGAAACGTTATTGAAATTGACATAATGGATAATCACATTTCTTTTGCTTACATAATTCCAAGCCAGGGTGAGAAGTCAGGGTGCAGGAATGGTGATTTGAATTACCCTTTTGTTTCAAACAAAAATGGTGCTGCAATATTGCAGTG
>NW_005187403.1:10432719-10438596 GCF_000239375.1 Pundamilia nyererei
TAATAATAAATCTAGTGTCATTATTGTGGAATATTTTGCAAGGCCTAAGGAAGAAAGAAAGCAAAATGAAAGAAAAAAACAAATGTGACGGTACTTTAATAGTGCGTCTCTCCTAATAAATAAATAAATTCATAAATAAATATGTAAATAAAATTCGTTCGGGAAACTATGAGATTTTCTTTTCTTTTTATTTTTATTCCATGACGTTGTGATGTTAAACCATGTCTAATTCTTTTAATTCTACATTTGGTTTTGGCTTTGAGGGTTTAAAAAAATTAAATCACGTTTAAGAGCGAAGTTTAGCGCACAGGTTCTAAGATTCTAATACACCTCCCAAAGGTATTATCGTTGCACAATTTTTAAAAAAGTATTAATTCAGAAAAACTAGCTTTCTAATTCAAATACTTAAAAAAAAACATACAGACACAACAAATAGCAATAAATAATATCGTATTCAATATCTCCAAAAAGCATGTAGAAAAAAAAATCACGATACGGATAATGAAAATGTAATTTAAAATTTTGTAAGTCTGTGTTGATGCTGAAAAAACAAAAACTCGTTGACTCTGGTGTGCAGTCTGAAGTCTGAAGCGCTAATTGGGGTCGACATGTTTTCAAACTCCCCTTTGGAGAGACCTGGAGAAATGGTTTCAAAGAAAAATCATCTCCTCAAATGGTCCCATGCAATATTTCCTCCTCTTGCCGGCAAATGAGTCTGGGTGGAAGAAAATTGCAGGGGTCATTAGACCGAAAGAAAAAAAAAGAAAGGAAAGAAAAACGTGTCACAGTTTTCTGTAGGTATCTTAAGCAGAGCGAGAGGATGTATCAATTTTACTTGATAGTCCCAATTAAGCTGTTAGAGTCTTCCGCCTGAAACGGATTTTGCGCGGAAACGCTTTTGAATCTTTGATCAAAGTTGGGTCAAATTGATAGAGTCGGACGTTTAAAGTCGCGGAACAATCGCTTATTTTAAGAGTTGTTTTATAATCTTCCAACAATACAACTAAGAAAAAAAGGGGGGAATTTAAAATGATTGAATTTTTAGACTTGTCAGTGGGTTAATAGACAGAGAGAAAGAGAGAGAGAGAGAGAAACGAGGATGGAGTGAATTTCACAAGGTGACACAATAAATCACATCAGGACAGTTTTAGACTTAAATTAACTCCAATTGAAAATATTTTCCCGCCACTGCATGGCGCTAGGGAACTGCGAGACAGGAGGGCACGGGCGCTTTCATTGCAGACTCCTTTAAACAAATAAACAAATAACGCAGATAATTTCAAAATGGTCTGTTTAATAAATTAGGTCAAATTATGTGAACATTCCACTAGAAAATAGGACACTTATCACAAGCAAACGAACACATGCAAGAACGATACAAATATTTAACTTAATTGAGAATTTTTTGAAATAACAATAAGAAATAAAATAAGTCAATAAAAATCTGCGAATTTATTTGTATTGTCAAAAATTTTAAAAAAGAGAGAGGGAGAGAAACGGCAAAAGGCACCTTTTCACTTCCAGATCGTTTTCAAATAGAAATGAAATAAAGTTTTAGGTCTCAGTATCAGGAAATGACAATGCACGCGCACAGAAACAAATCACTCAGAAATATTAGGATATTATGCTGCTCGGTTAGTTTTGGTCAGTCCTTTAAAGCATAAAGATGAATGAATGAATGAAAAAAAATACATGCCTGATGTCTCGTCTTCATAACATTTTAGATGGCTGAGGCTTAGTTCAAGTGAGCTTACGCTATCGGACTCGGGCCTGCTGTCTCTCTGCTCCCGCACGGTGAGGACTGTGTACTTGCTCCCTACCTGGCGCCGCTGCGGCAGGATACATGACTGTACAGTGGTCGGCTGCCACAAACTCCCACACACACTGCCATACACACACACACACACACACACAGGCACAAAGGCACTCACTCTGCGCTGCAGCTGCAAACACCTGAACAAAATATATAACATCAAAGTGCTACAGCGATTTGAGCCTGAAAGACAGGAAAATCATCACAGCAAATTGACGTCCCTCATTGTAAATGCACCGGTGTTTTCCACATTACAGTAGGCTGCTGCCCCCCTCCTCCTCCTGCTTTTGCTGCTCTCTCATTCACAGAGCTCAATAGAATGGATCAGCAAGAGTCGCACAAACAGCCGGCCCGTTGACATCATCGTGAAAGCCTTTCCTCTGTTTGACATTGTCACTGTGCGGGACAGTTACTTTGCATTACCACAGTTTCAGACGGCGGCTTCGCCTCCAGTTTCCCGGCGCCCGTCACTAAACAGCACTGCAACGAGCGACGAGCAATCAGCAGATTAAACGAGATGTAGCAGCACGCGTTCAATCTGGACTTCAAATTCAGAGAATAATGGTTCAAATTTGGAGCCAGGAAGCGCCAGATGCAATGGTCAGTAGAATAGCCTAAATAGTCAAGCTAGAAAAAGCTGCTAGACTATAGTCCTAACCTGTTTTAGTTAAAAAAAAAAAGAAAAAAAAAAAAAGAATGCAAATATTTTGAAAGTTTGATTAGAAATTAATTACAACTATTCTGTGCAGCTAATGGACCTGCATGCATTAAAAAAAGCAAGAACAAAAACCCCCAATAAAAAACAAATTCTTTTAATCATGTTAATAGCTCAGGTGGCATGTTCTTTTCTGGTACAGCATTAATATATGTAAAACATATGACACGTGCTTACCTGTGCACACTATGGCTATTTTAACATATACACACTCACAGCGAAATCTCATAGCGTGGCAGACGTTCAACAATTTTGCATGAACTTGCTGTTTTACCTGAGTTTTGCTTGAAGGAGCAGACAGTGCAGGGTGATTTGCATAGCTCTCCAGGTTTACATTCAGCCGCTCATGAAGCTCAGACTACAGCAAATTTCTACAATATTATGACTCGTGTGAAAGATTCTTATGTCTAAACAAACTCTGCCTGTGATGGATGGATCATGAGTTAAACTGTTACAAATCCCATTCACGAGGACTCTCACGTTTCATGGAGTCTTTACAGGTAAATGCACATCACTACATAATGTATGAAAACAGTCAGCGGCAAACCGAGCGATGACGAGTGTGTGATAAGAAGGGCCGAGTTTGACGCAAATGCAATGACACCTGAGGTTCTCTACGTTCAACTTGACAGAGCAGCAACTGTTTACACTGGCTTCTACGCCTGCGTCTGTATGGACTGAAAAACCAGGAGATCAAATACTTGCGCTAACACACACACACACACACACACACACACACACACACATTTGTCACCGGTTGGGTATTCATAAACAGAAAAAGCTCAGTGCATACAGTCTGTGTTTGCTTAAAAAAAAGAAGAGGAATTCTTTCAAATGAGCATGTAAAAGAAGGTACAAAGACGAAAGCAAAATGTGCACATAAATATGGACAAACATACATTCAGATGACCGCATCTACATCAAACACACAATCACATGAATGTATGATACTGCAAAAATTGCCAAGACTAATTCAGCTGTCAAACTCTCAGTTTCTCTACCCTTATCTGACCCGCAAATCTACCAGTGCATCCTCGGTCTTCCACAAAGAACTTCATTTTTCCTCCTCTGTGTTTTTTCTAAGCTGCTGGGATCACGTCTGGGGAAGAGACCACGCACCACCCCCACCCTCACCCTTATCCCCTCAAAGAACAGCCTTGTTTGGAGCTGCCTGTCAGTCAGGAAAAAGTGCTCCTTGTTCCGTCTGTTCAGCTCATATCATCACCCAAAGATACCCCTTTTCCCCGGATCTCGTGCTCCCAAAATGGGTCTCCAAATCTGATTATTGATGTGCTTCATCAGGTTGAGAGATTTTGCCCGATGGCGTATTGACATTTGACTTGTGATTTATCCTCTCTCCCTCTCACCTGCAAATAGAGCAGCTATTTTTCCCCAAAACCTGTGGGGCGATTGTGGCTCAAAGAGTTGGCAGTCTTGTAACTGGAAGGTTGTCAGTTCGAGCCCCGGCTCGGACAGTCTCGGTCGTTGTGTCCTTGGGCAAGACACTTCACCTACCGCCTACTGATGATGGCCAAAGGGGCCACTGGCGTGATGTGGCAGCCTCGCTTCTGTCAGTCTGCCCCAGGGCAGCTGTGGCTACAACTGTAGCTTGCCTCCACCCGTGTGTGTGTGAATGAATAGTGGAATTGTACAGTGCTTTGAGGGCCCCGAAAAGCGCTATATAAATGCAATCCGTTATTATTATTATTACTGACTTTATTTCACACAAGCAAAGAACCTCACTTCTAATTTCTTTCTGGAAGACACTGACAGAAACACAAAATCACAGAAACACACTTTTATCTGTGAAAAGTGAAAAACACTTTTCACAGATAAACTTTGTAACTATAGACACACAAAAAAGTGCCACAATAATGTTGCAATACTTTGACCTAGATAGCTAGAAAAAAATTTTTTCTGTTGCTAAAAGCCATTATTTGAAGGATCTCATTCACTCTGACACTATAACCATCCTACCTATCCCATCTGAGTGACACACCTCCACACCATTTCCATTAGCTGCCACGAAGGGTGGAGGAGTTTCTGAAGGTAAGAAGCAGATCTAAAGCGACAGCCAAATGGAAAATCCTGGACACACTTAAAGAGACGGAAAACGGAGTAAAAACACTCAGGTTGAAAGTTACTTCTTCTACCTCTATTCATGAGCTCCCATGATCTGTGCTTATGGCTTTGCATTTTTCTTCTTAATCAGTTATCCCTCTCCTCTTTGTCAGCACTGATTTGATTGTAAAGTCCATTTTTCATGCGGACAACTGAGGACAGTGACAGGATTGCTTCTCATTAAAATTCGCTGTGGCTCGTCTCATTTGGGGGTTAAAGGAGGAAAAGCGTGTGATTGTAAAAAGTTACATTTTCCATGGAAAAGTTCAGTTTTCTTCCTGTTTCCTAACAACTGGGCCAACAAGTGGTTTGTTGTTACTGCTTAGTATTATGATGAAACAGATGACAAAATTTGCTGAATTCCTAACAAAAACAATTATTTTTCTCTCTCTCTAAAAAAAAAAGAAAGAATAGAAATGGGAAATTGTGAAGCACTGTGAATGATGATGTCCTTCAAGAAAAATAAATAAATATTGACAGGATGTCTTTTTCACAGTATAATAAAACATTTGGGAAAATGAGATTTTATATGTTAAAATGGAAATCATATATTCAGAATATTGTTATTGTTATTTGTGTTTGACTTTAATAGTTGTGGATGTGTGATATGTAATTTGCTTTCCGGTGTTTATGGCTGAGATTGCTATATTTAAGTTTAGCTTGCAATGGACAGACATGCCCAAGACTCCCATGGCATTAAATCACCTCTTGCCATCTTCATAAAATGTGGAGTACGACAGCACCGTGCAGTCCAGCGAGCAGAGGAAGTGTTTATCTTGTTTAGGAAAGAAAAGAAATTGAAGTCGGCGTGCACGGCTGAGGAAATGCTTTTACAATTTAGAGTATTAAACTATTTAGGAGATTATGGTTGGAACACTGAAAGAACATATAATAGACATCAAACAAATAACAGTACTGTAAATCATGTATGCTGTATAGTACCATAATTTTTTTTGAGCATTGATTGTTATTGATTACAGTAAGCAGACTGTAAAATAACAAGTGAAACACTTAACTGTAAAGTGACATTTTCAACAGTGTAGCCTTATTGAAAAGGAAAGTTTAAGCAAAGATGCCTTTTTTAAATACCGTACTCAAGCAAAACAGTATCTTCCACACGTTTATGTGACATCTGTTCCAGATGGCATTGAGTAAGACTGATATCCTGAGGAAGGGAAACCTCCTGTGTTCAGCCAACGGTGCCAATTAAACAGCTTTTCTGTAGTAT
>NW_005187403.1:10438718-10451066 GCF_000239375.1 Pundamilia nyererei
ATGTATAGTATATTAAGTCTGCCATTCTGTGGGTCTCCTAACTGGTTCCATTGTGTTTGAAGGACACGTGACATTGCGTGTATCAGTGTGGATTAACATTTGTTTATGTTTTGCCTGTGAGGGTTCAACATCCTGCCCATTAGTTCACACTTCCATATACACTCCCTCCACTTTGCTTTCCCAACAAAGCAACAAGCTTTCATGTGACACGCTTTCTGTCTACTTCCCTCATCTCTTATGGAAACACACCATGGCCCTCACCGCCCTCCATCAGCAGCCCCACTGATCAAAGACGCTGACAATACAACTAAATTTAGAACAAGCACCTGCAACCGCTGCACTGAAAGTGTATGCATTAAGTCTGTTTGTATGTTTGCGAATGTGCAAGTGTATGCTGGTTTATTTATCAGTGCATGTGTGCGTATAGTGTACGTGCTTATTCCTACCCTTACTCACACACAGTACACAACATTCACAAAAGCTTTGTATTTTCTCTGGGCTCCAAATTGCATCTTCTCTTTGTTGTAGCAGCCACAGCTCAGAGAAATCCTGGTAAATTACTATGAAATTAAAGTAATGTTCAAAACTTTGCCCATTACATATTTCTGAAATATTTTATCTGTGTGTGTAAATGTGCTACATCAACCTGTGACACTTCTAGGGGTAAAGGTTCTATGATCTTGGCCTCCACGCCCATGTAAACGCTACTGCTTATTTCTTGAGTTGCCAGGGCAGGCAACCAAAAGCTCACCAATATTTTCCTCCCAGAATGGCCATTGTGCAATTACAAAGCATGCATTCAGTTGAATGTCCTTTCTCATCATGACCACATTTAAAGATAAATTGGCTGCGCTCCTCATGTCCATGGGTTTTATTTGGCTGAACCACTCCAGCGAATGGAGCCCCCCCCACTCGTTTTACTGTGTTACTCTTTTTCGATGATGTCTCTGGAGAATGTCCAACCATTAGAAGCCAGCAAAAAAACAGGTCTTAAGACATGAAATTCAGAAGAAAGAGGCACGGTATTTTGGTGTGGTGTATAGATTTGACTTAAATTTGATCCTTTACATTTTAGTATTCAGTAGACAACCTGACCTCCAGTGCTAATTGCTGATAGATATGTTATAACTGTATATTATGCCGCGTGTATATTCCTGCCTTTGCTTAATTACTGAATTCCCTGAAGCCAGCTATGACACTGCAAAGTGCACATTTGGGTGAAAATGAGCGCACACTGAATTAGTACACAAGAGATTAAAATCTTACCCCTGAGTTTGCAGGTTGGTATGTTAATTTGGAGGTGGAAAATTGGCCAAAATGAACATTCAGGCCAGTTCATTACAACCTGTCCCTATGTTTTGGCACAATTTCCTCCATCCAGCTGTTGACCTTGGGCAATAATAATGGGGAAAGCTGATGAAAGAATAGCGTATTACTTTAGCTATACTCTACTGGTCCAGCGTTTGAAGCTAACAGACAACATACAATAGAGGTGCTTTTTCTTTTGGTTGATTTTTTTCCTCACTTTTTTTTAAAGGGGTGAAACAGTAAGACTGCTGCTGTGACCACAAATGGAACCGTTAGAAATGATAATTTGTGTACTGGGAGCACTGTTTCATATTATGCACTATATTCACAAAAAACCCAAACCAAAAAAACACCAACCCTTTTTGAAGATTAAAGTACTGTATAAATTCATTTTTGCTTTTAAAGGGTAACTAGTGGAAAGTATTTCCATTACTGCTGCTACCATTAGTCAGATATCTGCATGATTCTAACTTGCTTTGTCTTTCTCCTCCCACTAAGTCAGAGGGAAAGTGGTACATGAGGACATGAGAGTGAAGAAGAGCAGAGTAAAAGTGAGCATACAGGAGGCTAAAAGCATGTTTCTCTTTTTTTCCTCCCACTCCTTGTCTTCCTACTTTAGGGCTTGGGGAGATAATGAGGGCCTTGGCTTTGTAAACATTATTTCTGGCATATTGCAGCGGGAAATCAGCTATTATTTATGGCCTGAATTTTAATAATCTGGGAGCTAACACACTTCAGAAAGAAGGAAAACAACACCGTGAAGCAAAAGCACAGACAAACATTGCTTTCCTACCCTCAGCGAGGAGGCCACTCGACAGGAACATCAAACGCTGGCTCTCTTGTGCCTGGTTCACGTTAATTGTACAGCTATTGTTCCCACATAGATTCCTGGAAAACCAAAGAAAGAGAAAATGGGAAGAGCGAGATAGATGGAAACTGAAAGATTGAAACTGAATGAATATGCCCTAAAACAATATTAGACTAACAAAGACTGTGGACTATACCCCCTCGGTAACACCAGCCGCAATGACAAAAAGGAGGCTATATGAGAACAGGTGTATTCTGCACATATACAGCTCATACAATTGATTGCCACGTGTGAGAAGAGGATATCTAGCTGTTTCAATTTACTGCTGTCTGTTCCTTTAAAGTGGTAACATTTTGTATTGTGACATAACTTAGTATTTTTTATTCAAAAATGACTATTTCGTTAACTTAAGGCAATGGTTAGTGAACAATTGTGGTTTTAGTTAAAGAAACAATGAAGCAAACACTAGCATTCACTGCTACAACATTTAGCTAACCTTTAGCATTTACCCTAGCTTTCTCCATTGCTCTGCATTCTCTTTAAATGCCACCAGGGGGCGATACTTATGACCACTTGTGTTCCTATGGAAGTCTCTGGGAAAACAACCCTCTGCCCCCAGACCTCTGTGAAAACGTTGGTGATGAGTTTATGGGCTCAGTCACTCATTTTGTGTCTTATTGAATAAGAAATAACTCCATTTTATAAATTTTACTGTTAACTTATGCCTTCTGCAGCTGCTCTGTCATGTTATTGTCTCACCAAAAGCACTTGTGTTGTGTTTTGTGAGATTTATTGTGTTATTTTTTGGTGGCGTTTTCTTAAGATGCAGTGCATTTGACCTCACCGTACAAACCTGCCATTCCTCATCATGTCAGAACATGAGTAACATCATGGTAGCTTTATCCATCTTTTACATTGTAAATGTAATGTCACTTATATAGTGTTTTTTTACTCTGAGTTCTTGAAGCTTCATTCATAAAAGCTGCTTTTTTGACACCTAAGCACCTTATTCACACACACATGACTGCATCCAGATCAGCTTGGTGTTTAGTATCCTGCCCAAGAATACTCTAACATGTAGACTGGAGTACCCAGGGATCAACCCACTAACTTTCTGATTTAAGGATGTTCCACTCTTCATCCTGAGCAAGGCTACCTGAGATTACAGCAGCTGGTATTCCCAGGTGGCCTCCCATCCCAGTACTAACCAAACCCAAGCCTGCTTAGCGTCCAAGATCAGACGAGATCTGGCATGCTCTGGCTGCAGTGACACGTAGGAGTGGAAGGACACACACAATCACACAGTAAAATTGGAAAGCACTGAACAGCAGCAATGCAGTAGATTTTCTTGTCACAACTATCAGATCACCAACTGTGTTCATAGTTTTGGTTGGATTTTGTCTGGCTCTTGTGTTTCCTGGTTGTAAATAAAACACAAAGTGTGACACACAGAACAAGCAGATATGGACACGGGATACATAATGCAGAGCTGGTCTGCTGGAGAATTACTTCAAGTGCTAAAGCAACTACCTAAGCAATAAAAATGCTGCTGCTTGTCTACCAGTCTGCCATGCAGGCTGTGAGTGCACAGCCCAACAGGCAGCAGGACCAAGGTGACTGCAAGTTCAAAGGGCAAGGTTCAGAGAAGTAATCGACCCTGTCCTGCTTCACACACTCCCTAGCTGTCCATATTTACGAGGTGTAATTTTTATGTGAGCGCTAGGCAACAACAGGTTTAAGAGGGCCAGTATAACCTTCCTGGGGCCCGGGGTGACCTGCACCCCAGCTACAATAGTTTCCACAATTAGGAACAGGGCTTCACTGAGTCACTTAAGCGTCATGCTTCTATGGAAGCTCACACCCACTCACCCACACTTATTAGCTAGCTAGAAACTGTCACGTCTCTCTCTTCTAACGGCTCCGACTTGGGAAAAAACCTCAAGTAGAAGCACATGGCTTCGATCCAAAAGGTAAGAGCATGCAGTCATTCTGCACTACTTCTTCTTCCCACCAATTTCTGTCTTTGTTTCCCTTCCTGCCCCTTTCGCTACTTCTATCTCTCGGGCGTGGTGAGCTGTGACAGTTGCTGCAATGCCCTGCGACACAGTGAATATGCAGCAGGGGCTCACTGGGTCTGGCCACGCAGACTTGTCACCACCATTCATCATCAAACCCCAAACTACCAATTAACTCCTGAGCCTACCCCCCCACCTGCCTGAAGGCACAATGACCTGCCCCCCTACTCGGTCTGCTTCGTTCCACACAGCCCTAACCCCTACTGTGTCTCAACCCTGCTCTATAATCTCTAAACATGCCCCATAACTCCATGACATACAGATGCTCAGAGATATTCTTCCCCATCTGTGTGTTTCTGTCTGTTTGTCAGACCCCTGAACTTTACAAAAAGGATAAAGTCAATTTGTCTGCTCATTCCAGGCAGAGCCCAGCGGAGCTATAGCAACCCATCATTTCACGGGTAACACAAAAAGACGTGCACCTAGGCTTGAGACGGAGGCAGTGTCCGGCTCTATTGCATGAATTTGTCAAGGAAATTCCCATCCAGGTGGATTTACCTATAGTTAAATAAACAAATGTATGGTCTTTGAATCACCTTGCGTGCATAATTGATTTGTCAAAGTCTACCTTGTGGGTGGTGTCAAGGTGTAGAAAGAAAATGTCTGTATAACACATGACGTTTCTTAGAAATGGTCATCTATCAGTCCTCACATGGCTGCATGCAAAGCACTTTTCTCTGAGGTAAGTAAAACTCAGTCACAAGCAGTCAGAACCTGTGAAACGCAGATTGCAGTAGCGGTGAAGATGTCTATGAAAAATATGTTATTGTTCACCTAAACACTGGTGATGAGTGGTTTGTCTACATTAAAGTAGGGGCTATAATATATTCTAAGACCTCCATTATGTATACCATTTGTTGAGGATAAAACTGGAAACCTTTATTTTTTCACTTTGCTCTAAATCATTTTGTACTTATGTAATGTAAGGGTTTACCTGTCTCACCTGACCACATCAAAGACCAAATAACCTTGCCAAGCTCAAACAAATGGAGTGCCACACCTGTGTTTGTAACGGACAGACTTGCTTTGTAACAGAGAGACCTGCCTAGTAATGGGCACCGCCCTTGATGGAGAGCCTACATAGAGAAATATGTATTCAGCAGCTTCTGAATAGAGGAGACTGCTTTAAATGTCCACTAGCCGAGAGTTCGCTATGACTCGCTACACAGATACTGTGAAATCATCAGCCTTGACTGCAGAGACAAGACTATTTGACATAAAGTATCACAAGCAAACCGCTGATTCTGTAAGTCTGCAGGGCTCAGTCCCTTTCTTGTTCCTCTGGGGACATTTTGCATTAAGATGGACACGTCACATGGCGACAGATCACAAACTCCCTGCAGCTTGCACAGCTTTCATCCCCAGTAACACAGGAGGTCATCCCTGTAGCAATCAGCAATCAGTTTTACCCATGTGCAGTGTTGCCAACTTAGCGACTTTGTCGCTATATTTAGCGAGTTTTCAGACCCCCTTAGCGACTTTTTTTTTTTTCCTAAAAAGCGACTAGCGACAAATCTGGCGACTTCTTCTGGTGTTATTGGAGCCTTATTTATGACTTTTTGACGTGAAAACGCGTATCGCTCTTACTCTCAATAAGCAGCGGGTGCTGCCATGGGCACCTTGCCCATGCCAAAGCACTCACAGGCGGAGGATAGTCCTCCCCCAGCTGCTATCAGGGCAGGAGACGTTCAAACCTATGCGTCCAAACTGCAAATGAATCGCGCATGAACGAACAGTAAAAGAACTGACTGCGTTACAGTCAGTTCTTTTACTGTTGAGTTGTTTTGTGGACCACAAGGTTTTAAAATACTTCTAAACACACACACACACACACACACACACACACACACACAAAGTAACTCCACCAGAGTGCCTGTTTCGGGTCACTTTTGCCGGTCCAAGCCCGGATAAAGGAGCAGGGTTGGAATTGTGACATTAAAAAAACAATAATTGTTAAAAGATATAAATTATAAATGGATTTAAGACGGTTTTTACTGACTTTATCTCTCTTTCACGATGTTATTTCTCTCTCCAACAGCGTAGGTTGCAATTACATTAGCATGACCAATTATGCAAATTAGGCGATGACGTCATTTAGCGACTGTTAGGACAGCCAATAGCGATTTTCCTTACTGTGGAGTTGGCAACACTGCCCATGTGTGGCCTTTATCATAGGATGTCTGGAGAAATGTCTCCTTGTTGCTTCCTTGTTATATTCATTTTTGTTTAGCACAAACACAGATAGCCTGACTGTTTTGTGTACGGTTCATCTTTGACATAATACTCGGCTGTGTGTGGAAAACCTTGGTTGCATAAAAAAAATTTTTTTTTTTGTGCCAGCATAAGGAGGATTCCTAGCAAAATCAGTACTGTTTAGCTAGCTAGCTAACAATAGACGTTTTTCTTTTGGGGGGGGGGCATTTTTTTATTTTTGTGTCTAGTGGAGCAGTGAAAATAGACAGGAAAGTAGGGAGAGATAGAGAGAAGACATGCAAAAAAAAGGCCACTGCACTCCCGCCATATAGCATATCATTGCCTGCTTGCCCACTGAGCTAAAAGAGCTCAACTTTTTCATTAGACGGAAATTCCTGGACATTTTAAATATTTGTAAATTGCAGCTTATAATGTGAAAGTTTTAGTCAAAAGCTTCAATTGTGATTTAGTACAAAACTTTCAATTATTTGAGGCAAAACTATGGAGTTGAAATGTACTTGTTGTATGAATAATAGGGAATTTATACATAGGGCATTAAGTCCAGGTCACATGGTAAGTACACTGAAATTGCAGACCCCTGTGAAACCTTGGAAGTGTAACTAGATGTCATGTTGGTTGTGATTGTATTCCTCCTATGCATTACTCTGAGGTTACTTTGTCATTGCAGTTTTTGAAGGAATCAGTGACAGAATAATAATCAGAGCATCAATATAAGGACTCATGTATGTCAGCAAATTCCTGGACGCAGATTGCTGAAAATATTGCAATGGAATGAAAAAGTAAAAAAAGTGAAAAATAAAAGCAGGGATCCACGAGGGAAGAAAGTCCCAGAATTTAGTTCCTGTTGTGCCTGGAACTACATAAAACACGAGGCCAGGATTTCAAGGTAATTAACACCACGCACAAAGATAAATGTTAAGTAGGCCACTTATGTAGGTTACGTCATAACCCTTAAAACAATTAGCCTAAATCAGCTATAATGGGAAATGTGACAGACGTAATAATAATAGATAGACTCCATAGCAGTGTGCTAATGAAAGTATCTGAACTGGAACTGGAACACCCACACGATGACTTGTTAACAAAATGTCTTCATTAACCTTGGTTTGTTAAAAATTGTGCCATCATCTGATTGACTGTCATGGCATGTCCTGCTACTATTCCCAACAATGTAAATTAAAGTCATATAAATATGACTTATGACTGAATGTTTTTCCCCATCAATGTGTCTTTGTGAATCACAGGCAACAACTACTGGGTTACTGGTTCACAATGAAATTAGATTTATTTAGCCTTGCGATATAAGGGTCTTTCCATTCTGCTACACTGTACAGCTTCCTGTGACACGACACACAGTAAATCACCAATCGAAAGTGCTGTCTCACTGTAGGTTATATGTAAGGCTGATCTCTTTCAACTAAAAGTGCACTTGGCTTCAACTTCACACCCACGGGGTGAATGGGTACTGCCAACAAAGGATTATGAAAATAAAGCATTTTCCTGCATTTTACTTGGCAAAGGCGTACTTTGTAAAAACCAAGGTCGGGGTAATCTTTGCTCCTCAGCTCTGCTAACTCCAAGTCTGTGGGGGTTAAGACAGAGGTGACAATGCATTCTGTCAAATTCAGACACCTCTGCTGACAGCACAACAATAGCATCCAAACTTTCCTCCTATTCATGGATCTGTGGTATCAGCATGAACTTTCACTTTATGATCTCTTCTAATCTCCTCCTAGCTCTGCAGTTCACCTGACAGCTCTCCTGCAATCACCAAGAGGGTTAAAGGGCATCTGCTCGTGCTTTTCACTCACAGCAATGTCCAAAACTGCTCGAGTCTTTTTGGTCCAGTTTGGGAGAGTGAGAAAAAACAACATACATTGGCTAAAAAGGGAAACAGGAAGTTAGATACAATAGAGAAGACCTTTGATCCATGATGAGGGGGAAGACTTCCCCTCTGGGTGCAAACTATTAATGTGAAAGTGACTCTGCCCATTGCACATTTGTTACAGAAAATAATGGGCCTAAAATTAACACACAATGGGCAGGCAGACGGAGCGACACTTGCACCCAGCCATGCGCAGGAAGGGAGCGGAAGGTAATTGTATAAAAAATGAGTGATTTGTTAGGACTGGGGCTGTATGGAGCGCCGGCCGGTCGACAGCTAAGGGCAAAGGAGGAGAGATAAGATAGAAAACGAGATAACAGACTTTGATGATCGAGCTTAGTTACCACTAGCAGGGTATCTATTATGCTATTAGTTTTTGTGAGTCCCTAAAAGCATTCAGCTGCTCTGCTTACATGTTTCCCTTTTAGGTGAAGGTTCACCATTCAAATCACTCAGAGATGTGTTTTATTCTTGTGCATCTTTGCCATAATATTTCTCATTCTTTTACTCATCCAGAGGATTCTTTTACTATTTTCTGAGATGAGCAAAACTAATTGTATTTTTTTTTATTTTTTAACTTTGATAACAGTTTGGGACACCCTTGACATTCTTTAATTAGAGGCTAAGTAGTTCTCCAGCAATTTCCAGCAGGAATATTCACATGTGCCGAGCATTTGTTTGTTTCATTGGCTCAGCCTAAACCGTCTCTGCCATGAATTAGTGAAAGCCCAATCATCTGATTACACACTTGTAACATCTGTTCACCTTGCGCTGCTGAGGGCATTTCAGCACATGGTATGGACTCCAACTATCACCCAACTTAAAAAGGGTTTCTTTCATTTACCAGGTTTCCTGTAAACTGTAGCTGAGTGTGTCTGTTACATCAAATATAGAAAGCAATGAGCTTCTCAGAGGCTGTTAACTGCTGACTTCTGAGGCCAAGGACCATTTTCTCTGCAGAAGAGTCGATTGTGTACATGGTGGGAGTATTTATAAGGCCAGAGGTTGGAAGTTAACTGCACTTTTTCAGGTATCAGTATTTTACTACAGTATTTATTTCCCTGAAAACCTTTTACTCCATACATTTTAAAACAAATATCTGTACTTTCTACTTATCACATTTTAAAAGCAGACTTGTTACTTTTGGTTAAATGGTATCATCTATAGCGTTTATACTTGGGATTTGAAGTGGGCTGGAAGGACTGCAGGGTCCGTATGTTGGGTTTGCGTTACTTCAGAATAGCTAGTGGTATCGGATAGGAGGACACATGAAGGGAGTGGCCTTATAAAAAAGTGGCAGGTAATTTCAGTTCACAGTAAAGCACCGTGTTGGACTGTTGCACAGTGACTGTGATGCTCATGGTCAGTGTCAGGTTAGTGTAGCAGAGATGAGTTTGCACTTAAGATGATGATGGTTAGATTAATTCACTGAATTCTAACTTGTCTTGTAGGGGTCGGACACCATAATAACTTGTGAAATTGTGTATATCTTGTTCAGTTGTGTAAATCCACAATAAGCAGCAGGTCAGCTGATCACAGCCTGTACTTTGAAGCTCACATTAGAAATTATTGGGAGCTGTGATTCTTCTCCCCGTGCTGAGCCACCACACAGACCTTAGGGTTCCCCCACATACTGAATCCCACTTTAACCCTTGGCTGTTCTCAGTTTTTTGCTTAGGTGAGGAGGCAAAGTCACTCTCTACAATGTAGGCAACAGAAAATAGTTTATTTTTTAAAGTTCCCTTCACTGCATGTGTCCTTCATAGAGTTTAAATTTGAGTGATATTGGCATTCTCATGTACTAATATTATTTTATTATTATATTAATATAGCAAAAGGGTACCTTTCTACAAAAATGGTAGGTAGAATTTTCCTTTAAGGAGCTACTTTTTAATTATGCACTTTTTCACTTTTGCTTGCATAATAAAGTTTCTTCAGTGCTGTACCTTTCTGTACTCTTGCTACCTTTGCGCAAGACTCAGTGTTCATTTTTTGTGAGTTCATATGAGTAAACTTAAAGAGTTATTGACATTTCCCAAACTGGCTGATCAGCTGTTGCTTCTCGGTACTTTGTTGTTGGATGTGACAACAAATTAACCCCAACATAAAAATAAATAAATTTAAAGAAAAACTATTGATGGTTTTGGTGGAAGATCAGTAGATCAGCAGTTACTGAAACTCTCAGGCTAGCGCATTTGGCACCACCAACCATGCCACTTTCAGTCAGCGTTCTTCCCCATTCTGATGTTTCAGATTTCAGCAGGTCATCTTGACCATGTCTACGTGCCTAATGCACTAAATCGCTGCCATGTGATTAGCTTATTGTGATATCGAATATTTGAGCTGGTCTAAAGTGGACATTATGTTTATACAAAGTATACACATGCTTTGTTTAATACATAATTCCTGCTTAATGTTTAACATTTTCAATGCATTCAGCATTCACTGTAGAAATGAAAAAAAAAAACTTTCACTGCATGGATTTGTCAAAACTTGTAAGTGACAGAAACTGGCCCAACAGCAAACACGCAGTGATGAATTTCTGTAGCGCTTCTCCCGCAATGTTGTGAGACTTTCAGATATGAGGAGTAATATAATCCTGGGTCAGGAGGCTATAGAAAAAAAAGTATTGTTAAGTAAATTTAAATCATAAGCTGCTGTGTGTCTGATTATACTGACCTCTTCATCTTGCAGGTCTTGCAGGTCCTTTCTAGAACAGCCCAGGCCCCTGTGGATCTCCTTTATATTCGGGTTAGGTTCTGACACCGTACCTGGCTTGTGTTCACCATTTGTGCTCAGCCCAGAACAATAATAATCAAGCAGCAGCGAGGATTATGTCTCGGTAAAAGACGAGCAATGGAATCCCTCATAACCATTTCCCACTAACAAAAACAACAATTACAGAACTGTGATGTAAAGTGAACTTGATTTGTGAGTGTTTTACAAGGCCAAATGGGGGGGGGAAAAAATTGAGTGAAGGAGAAAGAAGGAGATCTGTTGTGAGTTAACGTTGTTGGACAGCAATGAGTTTTTCCCAGGTGCTGAGGGATTACGGAGGCGCTGATGGGAAAGTGTCTTTGTTTGCCCTGC
The DNA here is from genome assembly GCF_000239375.1 of Pundamilia nyererei. Taxonomy (NCBI): domain Eukaryota; kingdom Metazoa; phylum Chordata; class Actinopteri; order Cichliformes; family Cichlidae; genus Pundamilia; species Pundamilia nyererei. The sequence continues at coordinate 10,450,099 of NW_005187403.1, forward strand.
TGTTTATCTCGGTGTGTTATTTTATCATTTATTACCATAACATTTAGAGGATGTGCGTGTGGAAACACATATAATTCACATGCATATCTTGCCTTAGTTTAACACGCTTGTTCCTCCTTTTTGTTTTAACAGACTCGCCAGCAGCAGGGATCGTAAGATCTCATTTCCACTGAGCAATGGTGAAATTTATATATATAGACAAACTGAATTACCAACAAAATATGTGCTGCACAGTTTTGCTGTGGAAACAAAATAGGCACACTAACTTGGAAGAAAGAAAGTGTCTCTTCACAGGCGACTATTCACTGGCAGCAATAAAAAAAGAAGTGTTTTTTTACCCCCATCATTCTTTTCATCAGCTAGCCTTACTTATTGTTTGGTTCAACTATCACTTGCTCTCCAACAACAGTTTGTTAATGAACTGTTAAGACACAGAGAGAAGGAGAAGAACAGAGAAGGTGGAAAATAGTGTCCCCAGCTGGTTTTGGCTGTCTAATAAACATGTAAACACTCTGCGTTCTCTACCTCATTAGGTGATTGCAGAGGCCGCTTGCTCTCCATAAATCAGGGCCCAGGTTATCAAGGCCTCTGATCTTAACTGTAGTGGGCGCCCAGCTGTCTGCAGCCGCACTGACTAGGAACAGCAGGCTTGAAGGAATCCAATTCCCCACGTCTCCCACCTTTCTCATTTTGCAAATAAAAGCAGAGATATGCTCGTAAGTGCACAAATACACATGCTAACTGGTCATCAAACCTACGGTACGTTTATAGTTAATGAAATGCCTTCAGAAAACTGTCTTTTGCAAATGTCAGGTGAGCTTATTTTGGTGGATAAGTGTTTGTGTTGTTCTAGTAAATCCTAGAGGTGTTGCTGAGGCACCAACAATTTTCCTCATTGTAATCACACACACACACACACACACACACACACACACACACACACACACACACACACACACACACACACA
>NW_005187403.1:10451086-10454187 GCF_000239375.1 Pundamilia nyererei
AGGTACAATCTCCACAGAGCACGCTTTGCTGAAAGATGAAAAAGTTAAAAGAATGAAAAACGGCTGTGTGAGTTTGACTTTAACCACCTCTCATACCACCATAAATGTTACTACATGCCAGGTTCAAGCACAGTGTCACTCTCTTATTCCCTAATGCGAAACACACTGTGCCATATTCCTCGCCAGTCTACGAAATAGTGCAGCGCTAGCCTACTTTCACGTAATCTTCAAAAGTTTCCTTTGTACTAGTCTTGTGGTTGACTAATTACTGCCTCTTGTATGCTAAAGAGGTGTTAATTTAAACAACATTGACAACAAAAAGGGTAAATAATGAAATCACAGATAGTCTAACGCTTTCAAGGTAGTCACCAGTGAAGCTAAACTAATTAGGTTTAAATTATAGATAATGGTCTGAAAATAATTCCAAGATGGTTTGCACATTGCCTGCAGTTAAGAGCTGTAAAGAATTTATTAGCACAGCGCAACGTGTCACACTGTCACAGCTCTACAGAGAATTAGCTCCAGGATTTGGTGTCAAAATCTTCACATTCACATACAGTATAGAGATGAATGGAAACAACATTAAGGTGGATAAAATCATGTGCATAAGATAAAAGTCTAACCTGAATCATTAGGCGTGTGTCTAATGAAATTCAGAGATAAAAAAAAAAAAAGATACTTGATATTGTCATATAAAAGAAATGCAACACGGAGTTCTATGGTTATTTACGCTTCCTGGTGTGTGTTGCGCTTTCTAGAGTTTATTTAAAGTCTTCGGGGAGGTAATGAACAGTCTAGGACACTGGATTCAGGAGAGAAGTGTTGAAGACTGAAATCGCTTTAAGAGCTGTACATCCTTTTAGACCTACTTTGGGTTGAAAGCTGCCCTCTGTGGACTTCAAATTCGGGGCTCAGGTTTCCAAGTGTAGGATGTGATATGAACCTTTCCCAACTTTGAGCCCATGAGACCCTCTTTAATTAGCAGAAACAGGTGGATAGGAATGTTAAGAGCTCACAGTGATGGAAACCTTTCAGTGGATTCAAGGATGCAGGTGACCTTACTTTCATGAAGCCCGGATGTTCGGATACAAGCAAAGTTGATCCTGTTTAATTTGATAAAGAACCAAAATATGACCCTGAAACCCAATAATCTTTTCCTAAGTACTTAAACAGCAAAGATAACCCAGTAGAGATCTAGAAATGGAATTAACTGCTGTGCTTTTGCTTTGTGCTTTTCTTTTCCTCTTTGATCTGGGAGGAGTTTCCTTATAATTATGTTGCATGACTTTAGAGCAATACAGTTAGTATAAACTTGGCTGAAAGCAGTAAGCTGCCACTAGAGAAAAAATATTATCGGAAAATATCAGACAATACATTCCATGTTTTAGAGTAGAATTAATATTTATGGGAATACCCCAACTATTTTAACCCCTATTCAGAAGAGTGAAGACTATAAGACTGCGATAAAAGCCTGTGTCATAGCACTCCACAGTTTTGGCAGGTACTGTATCTTGTTTCCCCCTGAGCACAATAAGTATGCATGTCACTTCCAGCAGTACCAGTTGCACATATTCAGTTGCATGTATTCACAAAAGAAGAAGCCACAATAAATCACAATAAACACTGTGACAAGTTTGAGCATTCAGTCACCTCACACCTGTGGACGCATCCAGGTTTCTGTTTACACAGTGCAAGTACAACAAAGGTATCAGAGTGCAGCATGGAAAAATTTACAATTTCTCTTCACTTGGCTTAGAATTCAGAGCCTAAAAAGGGTAGTTCACTTTCCACATCTTTCCCTGTTTTTTAATTACACAATTCACACCACTGCTTTGTTTTAATTAAATACATTAAAGAACATGTGGATATTCGAATAAAGCATTCAGCTAAAGCACAAACACAAAATATGAACGAGCTTATCCTGTAAAGTTAAAGTTTTTTTTTGCTCAGCTGGAATTTTTGGATCTAACCATTCCACTAACATTGTTTCATAATGGGCTTGATGGAGGAGCACAGATGTTTGCCTGGCAGAGAATGAAGAGTTTGATTGTAATCTGGTCTTCTCTCATTACTCACTTAATGTAGTAAAGTGTTGTAGCAAAGAGGTGAAAAATTGTGAAGAGAAGAGAAGAGAATTGAAGAGAAGATGTTCAGTAAGCCAGATGAGCCACTCTTGGTGTGATTACTTGAGCTGGTGGAGGTGAAGTTAACAGCTATTGACAGGCCAGGCAGGCCTCGGCTACTCTTCACCTCTAATCAGCCTTAGCCTTTAATCAAGTCTGAGGCTGGGACACAATCTTCAAACTGCTGATGAACGGATGGACTATTGGATTACCTCATGATCTGAATATGGACCGCACTAAAACCAATTTACCCTGCAACACTAACAGAATGCAAAAACAGCCCAGTCTGAAAATGTTAACATATTGAGTACAGTTGTGCATGATTTTAACCATTCAACAGAACAGCACTTACATGCATTATTCCTCCATTTGTTCCAGCAGCTGTTGTTTTTCAAAAAATTAATAGTGTCTATTGGTGTGGCTGGCAAAGCCAGAAAGAGGAAGTGGGGAATATCCTGGCCACATCTTTAACCTATTTAGGCAAGATGATGTCATGATTAGAAGAGGAAATTGGGATACCTCCAGAACCTAAACACCCCAAGGCCGTCGGGCCAGCCATCCAGACGGCTAGAGGGAGGGAGACAGAGCCAGCTAGAGAGGGAGAAAGTGTAAGAGAGACAGCGAGAAAAAAAAGAGATGAGAGAGAGAGAGGTGGGCTTGGATTGACCCACAGTGTCAAGATCAAAGCGTAGCACCACTTGCCTGACAAGGAGGGACCCACTCCAGGGATAAATGCGTGCATACGTGATTTTGTTTGTGTATGCGTGCACTATGTCTGCCGTGGGTCTCATCCGGGCTGCCACTTCACCGAGGACTTATGCCAAACATGCCATGCAATTAAATATATCTAGTATTATCTTTGGTCTCTTTTCCTTGTTGACTGACTCATCGTCCCCCACAGGTGCACGTACACACACACACACACACACACACACACACACACACACACACACACACACACACACACACACACACACA
>NW_005187403.1:10454871-10470179 GCF_000239375.1 Pundamilia nyererei
GGGGGGAAGAAAGAGGGCTATTGAGAAGCAGATCTTAACATGTAAAAAACATCCTGTACTTACAGACATCTAGACTGTACTGGGTTGTTCTGTTCATACCCAACCAATAAGATCACGCCACAGCAGGTAACTGCTGGAGTGTTAATCACTGATGTGCCCCAAAATAATTTTATGCTGTGCTTCAAGTTTGCCACCATTTCCCCCCCAAACAACCACCTACAAATCACTTCCCCGTCGATGTATAACTCTGGGTCTTATTCAGTTTGGGTGTGTTGAAACAAGTTCAGTCTAGCCCCAAGGCCAAGACAGTGAGGGAATCACTTAAAGAGCTTTAAAGGCTCATATTTCCTCTCCTCACCACATAGAATTTGACTTGCCTCATGACCTTAACACCATGAAATATGTTCTAGCTCCCAACTAAAACAAACACCACATAATTCTTCATCAACATCTTCCCCAACAAGGCGAACAAGCAGGGGGAAATGAAAGGAGAAAAAACGTCCCACAAAAGGTGAGCAACCCCAGTTTGCAATCAAAGGCCCATTTGGGAAATCATTGCAGGTGTTAGCTATGTGTCAGCGCTAAAAATAATTTATGGCCTTACGAGATGGAGTTCATTCCCTTTTTCTGTAAACACATCTTTCTTTTATATCAATGAAGCTGATGATTTAGGATAGAAGAGACACGCCTGGGTCCATTTGGGTGTTGCAGGAATACATATGGCGAATGCAGTGGATTGCATCTTTCAAAATCACAGAAAATTCAGTAGATAAGATTTCAAAGGAGAGCTGGTCTTGAATAATGATGCCCTGTAATGTTAGCAATACTGAATTTATTGTTGATGGATAAAAAAGCAGCACATTTTTTGTTCGTGGAAAGCGGATGTAATATATCTCTTTCAGAGTCTGGGTTGACTTCCCTGCATAATTGTCTAATCAATGTGGATGAACTTGAGGAGGAGGATATCCAGGACTTCAGCTAGCACTAATCAGAAGTCACTTGATCTCTGGTGGAAATGTGTTTTAAGACCCACACTCTCTGGCATCCTGAGTTTGTTTAGGCTGGAACATTCATGTCCCCCTGGTTTATCTCTAAATGAAAAAATCCTCATGAAATATAAAACTTGCCACTGCTTTTATTTACAGCAAGTTTTCGAATTTTCGCCATAGAAACTGGTTATTTTTACAGAAATGTTAGGTAATGAGTGAGCACATCAAAGCATTACATTCATGGTTATGATGGCACTTCTGTTTATGGCTCTTCAGCATGTGTGTCTCTAAATGTGTAAGTATGAAATTGTTTTAGTCTCAGGGTGAACCGCCATCCAGTTTTTTCAGCTTGGCCAGGTTGGCTGACTCTGCACAGGTTATGGCTGAGAAGTAATCATTTTGGCACAGCTCTGGAAGCTATTTATCATCAGAGCCTATTGATTGGAGCCCCCAGTCTGGCCCTTGTCAGCCTGGTGGAGGGATGCTGGTGTGCATTTGCTGGTGAAATTAGTGAGGGACATAAGGGGCCTCTGGTCTGGTGTCAGGTTTGATTAGAAAGATTCCAGGCCTCATAACACACAGCAAACAGCACGGAGACAAGAACTTAAATGGTTGCATGTACAAAGTCATGTGCATACAGGTACGTGCACATGACACGGTGCCTGTGGCCGGAGGCAGAAACAATCTGTGGGTAATAAATTCATCTCAGAACTGTCTGTTGGCCTTTTTGAAATGATTCTTTTCAATGAACTGATTCTTCTTCCCGTGCAGGAAGAAGGAAAGTCAGTCAAGACATTCCCATTGATTTAGAACAGATCCCCTCCCCAGATCAATGCAGGTTGGGTCTTAAACATCTGCTTGGCTGCAGCCGCCTCCCTAATACTCAAGTGAAAAGGAAATGGATGTGAATGTCGTCAGGATCTCAAGAGCGCCTTTTTGTCAGCAAACCAGAAAAAAGCTTTTTACGAAAAACGTGACAAGGCTGCCAAATGTAATATCCCTCCTGACATGTGAGTGGGGAGCACTTTAACAGTTAGCCCATCAAAACCCGCTTGATTTCACACTTGTTGCGATTATACGACACATTAAAGCCATTTCAGCGCTGACATTTTTTCCCACACTTTCTCTCGCAGTCTTCACAGACGTTTTTCACCTGTAAGAAGATCTCCTTTTTTAATAATGTGCTGTTGGGTTTTGGTAATACCAATACCAATACATGTAGGGCTCCTGCATGCAGTACAGCAAGGCCACTGGAGGATAGGTTAACCACTTTAAATGATCTAAAAAAAAAGAAAAGAAAATGGTTTAGACCTTCTTATACTGTTACAAGGAATGACAGAAAAAGAGTAAATAAAGCATTCTGTGTAAGTGGGCTGAAATGTTTACTCTTTTTGTGTGTTGCATTGTTACAACCCCATCCATCAGAGATATTTTCTCCATCACCGCAATTCTCTACTGCACTCATGAGCATCTAAGGCTGTATATGGGTGGGTTAAAGCGTTTTCCCATTATTTTTAATTATGATACAGACTGGCAGAGGAAACAAGTACCTTAAAGAACAAATTGATATAAAAACCTCAAAATTAAATATAGCCCCAACAAGGATTCTGTAATACGTATACCTTTATATTCCTTCAGTCACATTAAATATAACACAACAATTCTCAACCCAAGATAAAAAATAAAAAGCAATACATTGCGGGAATAAAGAAATCTGTTTTCAGAGACCAACTCTTTCCCCCTGCTATGACAGAAAAAAGGCCAAAACAAAGGAAAAATGGATCTAAATGTCAAGTGAACCTTATGAGCTTTTTGTCTAGAAATCAAAGAAAAGCTTTTTAGAAAAAATGTGACACAACTGCCAAATAAAATATCACTCTTGACACACTAGTGGTATGCGAGTCCAAGCATTAGCCCATCAAAAGCCCGCCTGATTACACTCGTCACGATTACAGGAGACATTACTGCCATTTCTGCTCAGACGTGAATCAAATATGAATGGGGTTTCTCTCAAAAGGGCGCCGAGAGGTAGCGGATGTCTCTGGAAAGAATTTGGAGGTGAAAAGTTATTTTGAGTTGATTTTAGGGAGATGGTTCTACTGAAAGATGAGACTCGATGGAGAGATGGAGATGACCCAGTAAGGGCAGTGAGGGGGGGAAAGAGGGAAAGTGGTGACAAGGTGGAATGGGGGTTGAAATAAGAGGAGAACACATACTTTTCTTCTTACCATATACTATCCATATAACAGCATTCAGCTGTAAAGTTTAGGTGTTAAAAGCCCCACCTGTTTTCATATCCAACCAATTTAGTCTGCAATAGAGAGATTTGTGGTTGTTTACCTCAAATATCAGTTAGCACATGTTAATATCAAGAGTGACATCCATAAATACATGACGCCCCACATAAAGCAGTTTACTTGTTGTATGCTGTGCAGAACATTCTTGCTGTTACGTCCATAACTCGGCAAATACGCAGTTTTTGTAGTTTTGCTTCTGTACACCATCACAGTGGACTTTAGGCCAAAAAGATGTGATTGAAGTTCCGACTTCAGTTAAAGGGGTTTTAAAAACGTACTGCATCAGCTGTTCAGGAATGACAGCCAGTTTAAAACAAAGACCTTTATTTTCAGAGGTTCAATATTGACTAACCAGCAGTTTCATAATCGGGTGTGGTGTGTTCCCTTCTTATTTCATGTCATGCGGTATCTGAATTTCAGATGTATGCCAAATCAACACTCTATTAAAATAAAATAAATTAAAAATAAGGAATCCACCTACCAGCTCAGCAACACCAAATAGGTCTGAAAGACCACAAAACACAGCTACAACGCACAACAACAGAATTTTTTCCAACATTTAGAAACACGACATCACAACATCTAATTAAATAAAAAGCAATCTTGAATAGATATAGGTATAATTGTCAGGGTCTACAATCCAAAAAAAGCCTCCATGAATGTAAATGCAAAGGATTTTCTGCAAGGTACAAACCACTGGTTATACTCAAAAACAGGAAGGCTAGATTAGACTTTGCCAGAAAACAATCGAAAGAGTTCTGAAAAAATGAAAAATAAAAATAAATAGACAGATGAAATCCAAATGAACTTGTACAAGAATGATAATGGGAAGTGAAATTCCTAAACAGCTAATGCAACATTTTGTAAAACCTCTTGAATGTAACCTTAAAGTCTGCACATTAATAACATCTTAACTGTTCTAGTGTACAGAAGCAGAACTACAAAAACTGTCTTTGTCCAACAAATTATGGACCTAATTGTGTACTTTAATTTTGAAGGGGCCCGTGCCACGTTTGGGCTAAACCTTGGCAATTATACATTCAGCTTTCGTCTTATAAATTCACAGAGCTAATTTGTAAATATTTTAGTAATATTTTCCTTTGCAGAGGAGGCACCAATGGCAAAAGTAATGACAGTGAATGAGCCAGAAAAAAAAGAAAAGAAGCAGTCGGGAATGAGGGGGTTGCAAAGCAGCTTGCATATAAGTAGAAACTGTGGGTAGATGGAAACAGCTTAGATAGCACTGTCCACTAGTCAGCTGGCTCTAGAAGAGTAAAAGCTGAGCCATCCGCTTATGTAAAATTAATTGATCTATTGGTATAACAGCTAAGCATGCCAAAACTAATATAATGATATACAATAATGGTATCCAAAGGATAACGCCTGTGAACTTTGTGAGGCAAAGTTTTTTCCTCATTCTCCACTCATGAGAGGCTGAGTAACATTTATTGCACCCTGGTAACAAATATGAATAGATCTATTGACAAGAAGTACAGTCATCCATTTCTGAAGATCGTCATCTAACGGAGAATTTATGGCCAACATGTCAGGTCATATTCCCACCTAACACTGATGCCGCTCCTGTCTTGAAGGCCAGGTCATTAATCTTGGGAGCCAGTGGGTGAGTAAAATGTAGAAAATTGCTTCAAAGAACAAATTGATAAAACAAAAAAAAAAAAACCCTTTAAATTTCATTTCCACTGTTTCATTTGGTCATTTTTATGTAGTGAATAGTCCCGACTACTACGTTGCCACTAAAGTCTAGTATCATTAGATTATTGTGCTTACACCAATTTCACAACACTTGGAGGATAACCAGGACTCACACTGAACCTATTATTTTAGCAGCGTGTTGTGAACATGTTGGTATTTTTTACCAGGCCCTCACCATGGGTGAGTAAAGCCTCACAAAGCTTGCTCGTCTTATTTGTTAGATTCTGAATGGTGAACACAACGTAAATTTAATACAATAACTTAATAAAATAATAATACATGTATAATAAATGATGAAATAACTTTTGTGCGTGCATATGCGCCGTATATGAATTTATGATGTGCCACGTGTGTGCTTCACTATCTCAGGTAGCTGTACAATTATGCCATCAATGTCAGCAGCAGAATAAAATTGTCAGTCAAACAGACAGGCAGGTAGTCACTTAGTTTCAGCCATTAAATATTAAGCAGTGGGTGCTTATCTTCTGGCTTCAGCAGTACCAAATGAGGTAGCAGGATTAAACTCAGTCTATTATTCATTCTTCCCCCTTTCTCTTTTTCCACAGTAATAAAGTCATGCTTCACTCAACTCTGTTTGTTTTACTGTTAATATTTTTCTATGTTGTCTACATCTATGTTGCACTAATTGGCTTTACCACATTTTATTGCTGAAAGTCATGGTTGGTCAGATTTGTCTGTGTGCTTTTAGTGGTGAAAACAATAGTATGCAGTAAAGAGAAAGTAACGTATATGCCACACATGATGAGGAAAGAAACAGCTGCTTATTTTTTGTCCATCCTTAACTTCCATTTCCACTCTTTCTTTTTCTTCCTTTCTTCAGTCGCACCTCGAAAAACACCCCATGCTTCTCACTTACACCATACCTTTGAAGGACAGGATCTACTTAAAGGTGTAGGTAAAGGCTGCTCCGCCAGCTGCTCAAGAAAAGGTGGGAAGAGTCATTTACTTACAGAAACCTCTAATATCGTGATAATAATACTTTTGTGCATTTAAGTGATATTATGGCTGATGTAATATGGTCATTTAAGTTTATTTGAGCATAATTCTCTTTCTACACAACACTCAGGAAACTGAAGGAAATTTAACTTTTACCAAATAATTCATCTTTTTTTTCTGAGTATGTTAATAAATCAATGATTTATTCTGAGCTTGATTTTCTGATATTCTAATTTGATATAACTTCTTTGAATGAATTGCACATCACAGAGTATCGCCATCACATGACAAATAGTACTTATACTTTATTGACATTCTAAAACTTGCCAATTAAATTTCATTTGAGTTTCAGTTTTTCTGTGGTTTTGTTGCACACCAGGGTTAGTTTGTCTACATAAAATATATCTGAAATGAAAATTAACTTATTTTTACAATATGAATGTTACAATTAATATCATAGACTGAGAATAATGAGCCTACATCAGTCACACTGTGGCAATGGGGCTATTGAGTTGGTACATAGTAAGCACTGAGCCTTCAAATCCAGTCGGGTCTGTGGATGGCGCCACTAGTAGAAAGCCAGACTTTCTCCCACCTCCGCCCTCCTCCCACTTCCCTAGTGAGGAGCACTCATAGCCAAGGTCCAGGAATTAGCCCCAGCACCCGGCCAGACAACAGATCAATGGCCCTGGTCCTGTATTGATAGGGCCACTTGGGCTCCAGAAGTGCCTGCTAATCCCTGCAGTTTATCAGCCACACTGGCTGCCAGTTGTCTGGTACAGTTCTGTGTCGTGCAGACTGCCTTATTTTTTGGACGCGCACTCTCTTAATCATGCACTTTCCTGTACACACATTTTCTTGCACACTTTAGCCATAACCACATGTCTCCACCTCTCTCATCATCCTCCCCTTTTCCCTTGAACATGGCGTCAATTGCATTATCTCGGGTGTTAGGGCCGCAGCTATAGAGTTGCCTTGTTTGAGTTAGCCGTGGCTGGGTGGCTGTAACTTTATCCAGTGTTCTGCAAAAGGGGCAGGAGGCTGGCTGGCTGGTAGACAGAAAGTCTGACTGGAGCGTGGACCATTGATTCTAATGGGCTTTTTAGGGGGCCTAATGATGGGAATCTGTTCACGCCTCGGTTGTCACGCCTAATTAAGCCAAAGCAACAATGAGTCCATTCACACTGGCTTAAGTTACATCCCTCATCCATCCCATTAGAGCTAGTTTTGCTCACTTTAGCCAGGGTAACATGACAAATTTGAGGCTGGACGTGGTGGAGCCATTCTGCCAGCTTGTGTATGCTTCTCAGTTTTTTTGTAGATACGCTGATTTTTATGATCTGTGTTCATTTTCTAATAATATTAGGCTTTTCCATCTTCCAGCTACATGTGGCTGCATCAGGTGCTTCTCAGCTGAAGGGCAGCACTTTTAAAAAGTACAGAATGGACTGAGACTCAATTGATTCACAGCCTTTAACTGTGCAAACAGACGAACATTTCAACATTAGTTAGACTGTTTGCACACTTAAAGGCTGTGATTTCAGCAGTGTGGTCCAGTCCCTTCTTTCCATCCTGTGTGTGCTTTATCCAAGTATGTCTTTCCACTACAGACAGTGACTAAATTAATTTGGATTTTAATGAAGTTGGCTAAAGTGAGTACAGAAACAAACACTCGCATTTGTATTAACTGCTGACACTCACAAATCTGTCTGCTGCTACTGACTGACAAATTGTAATGTGCAAAAATTGCCTTTGGCCATTTGTTATGATCCGTAATTGGCAGGTTATCTTAACCTGTATTTCACTTGTTTGTTTTGCGTGTGTATCTGTGTGACTGTGTGCGTATGCAAGCATGCATTACGCTTGTAGTTCAAGTCACCTGTGAGGTCAGATTGAATAGCTTCCTGTCAGGCATGGCGATGGCCATCTATCAGGTGTGTGATGGAGCTGACAGATAAAGCCCCTTCACAGCCTTGCTCTCTGGCCCTGTTTGTGTACACATGCTTTTAGCCAGCCACTTAACTGCCAGAATTAGGTCTGTGAGGGGATAATTGCAGGGTGAATGTAGACAACGGCTAGTGGGTGTGTGACTCCAAAGAACCCATAGACACCCTTTGTCAACCTTTACCTGTGCTTTTGTCTCAGGGCATAGTGTCTCTGTATGGTTGGAAAGGGAGGACAGAAAGAGAGTGTACTTTTGTCTGTGCGAACATGTAGTATAATGTGTGGGCTGGGCATTACCTTTGCAGTAAGGATTGTTTGTTCGTTCTAACATGAATGCTGTCTAAAGATGGGGAGTGTCTGTAAATATTGATCTCCTGTCTGTTACTGCATGAGGCACTCTGCCGCAAGCTAATTCAGTCTACATGCCCCCCCCCCACCCCCACCCCTACGCACACACAAAGGCTGCATGGAGTTTTTAAGACCTCCACATATAACACACACACACACACACACACACACACACACACACACACACACATTCGTCCCTCTTTCTATTCTTCAGGTTGTTTGACATATGAAAACGTCAGTTCAAATATGGCAAATTTGCTGTGAAGATCAGTTCTCATATAACCCTCATAGGTTGAAATGATATTAAAGAACTCCATCAGACTGTCTCAAAATGGGACTTTTGTTAAACTAATTCCTGCCAGCATGAATATTCTGCTAATCAATGAAATCATTTAGGAAGCTTTAGGGATGAACTTGCCTTATGGGTTTGGATACAATGAGCTGTCAGTGACTAGATTCATGCGAAATCTGATATCTAGATGCACATGACAGGATGCTTTGGTACTTAAATATTAGAAAATATCTGGAGCACAGTGTGTGTATGTGTGTGTTGCACTGTTGGCACAGTATATAATCATGCTTCTGCTGTACAGCATCTGACTTTACTCTAACAATTCTCAAAAGCCAGTCTTGTGATTGGTGGAAAGACAGGAACGGCAACCTCATTTAGGGGTCCTGACCGCGACTTCAACCCTTACCCTTCCAAGGCAGGATGAGGAAAGACTGAGAGCGGAGAAATGAATGACTTCTATAGCAGATACTAATTCATAAGAGCCTGCAGGTATCATTAAACTTTTCAGTCAGCAGCAGGCTGTGATTTAACAAGGGATGGATTTTAGGTAAACAGTCACGCAGGGCATGAAAGGAACAGCCAGGATTTGTCTGTGTCTGAGTGTTGACTGTGTTTGTCCCCAAATCTTAGCAAGCATTGTTTGTTTGTGCATGACTTCACTGTACAGTACTTATCTACTCAAGATGAACTGTATGAGATCTTTGCCAGTATGTGCATAATGGTATCACAAGAATATGTGTGGGGGAGAGGATGCCCCCATCGCAAAGTTCACGAGGCGCCTTAAACATAGCCCTAAGGTGCTGTGATCATTTGGAAAAATTGATGACTTTAGTTCTGCTGTGTCTGGAAAATGTCCAACAGATGGTCCTGATAACACCACTTGTTTTTCACCAAGTGTTGCATTATGGTGTCCTCTTGGAGGTCTGGGTTAGTTAATTCGCACCTAACATAACAACTTGTAAATGTATGTATCAATCTTCTCTGGGCTCGTGAATCAATAGCATTATAATACGGTACAGTGGAGATGAAAACAGACTGTGAAAACCGTTACACTCTTTTAGAGTTTGAGGTTGTACAAGAATGGAAATAAATAAATAAACCTGTATAAGTAGTTTATATTGTATGTTAATGCACATATAACCATAAAACCCTATGTGGCATGCTATCTTTATTATTTTTATTTATTATTACTTTTAAGCGCCCCTCTCTTAGATATAGGGTGATGAGTTTGGCCATTTGGGAGGGGCTCACAGTAGAGCTGCTGCTCCTCCACATCAAAAGGAGCCAGTTGAGGTGGTTCAGGCATCTGACAAGGATGCTTCCTGGGCGTCTCTTGTGTGAGGTGTTGTGGGCATGTCCCACTGGGAGGAGGCCCCGGGGCAGACCCAGAACACGCTGGAGAGATTATATCTCTTGGCTGGCATGGGAACGCCTTGGTGTTGCCCTGGAAAGGCTGGAGAAGGTGGCCAGGGAGAGGGAGGTCTGGGCTTTTGAAAATGGATAGATGGGTGGATATTAGTATTAAAGTTAATATCGATATGTATATAGTTTCAATTTGCACACAACTCACAATTAGTAATTAATAAGAATGGCTTAGATAAGAATGTCAGTTTCATGGATTAGTTAGTATTTTCAAATGAAGAGAAACCCTAAAATATACCAACGTTACTTAAACAAAAAGCAAACTGAAATAAAGTAAAATAGATTAATTCAAAGAATTAAAACATTGTATTAAATTTATTTATGTACTTGCTTTTAAAAATGAGTGTTTTTTATGCCTTGTACATGGCTCCTAATGTGGCAGTTTTATTGATCAATGATTTTCTGTTATTTGTTACCATCATCTAATTGATTGCTGATTATCTCGCCACAGCAGCATTTATTATTTAAATAATAAATTTTATTTTAACAGCATGAAAAAGTAACACAGTGACCTAATACATTCATAATCCTATCATTCTGAGAGATAATATGAATATAAAAAGACAAAAAAGTCAACATATCAAGTTCATCATTGTCTAGGAAACAAAGTTGACAGGGCAGACGTCCATTAAACAAAACAGAAACTCGATTTTTTATTTGAAATAATAGTTTTCCTCCCCGTCTTTATCTGATTTGTTTGATGTGGAGACAGACTTTAAGTACTTTTTTCTCTTTTTTTGTACACCTACAGGTAAAAGTTTGACTAAAACTGTCATATCTTGTCTTCCATATTTATGAGTATAGGAAGTTCTCTAAATATACTTACAAAAACACAATAGTGTTCTAATTTATGACTCGGCTGTCACTCAGAGTACTTTCTAAATGCAACCAGACTTAGCCTGGTCACAAAATAACAGAGCGCGATAGAGACATCAATTTGCTTCCCCCTGCCATTCTTACATAAAATCAGTTGTGCCATGAAAAAGCTATTGGCAAGCCCCACAGATGCTGGAAAACAAGCTCTGTGAATACTGCCTTTGAACAGAAACCCACAAAACAAAGACGTTTTTCAGTTTCTCAGCATCATGAGAATCATTATGAAGAACCCCACTGAGCAACTCTGATAAATTTCTCTTCTTGCACAATTGTTGTTTTATTGCCCAAATAATCTGACTAAAGATCTGTTAAAGGCCTTTCAGAAGTTGGTCATCAAATCTACCTTGTAAGGACAGATAACGTAACAGATAACAGAATAAACTGAACTCTGTAGTATGTACAACAAATTGCTGCCTTGCAAAAAAAAATTCAAACTCCATAGTTTATTTGAATGTGTGTTATATGTTAGAAATGGTGAGATCAGCTGCTTTCTGATAAAGCACACAAAACAGTTGTATAGAGACGCATACAGACTCCTCAGCTTTTGAAATGCGTTACTTACACACCTACCACTGCTACACAGAGACCCTGTTCACAGCTGTCTCACTGCAGCAAAATCAAAGATGGTGGTACCTCGTCGACATGGCGAACATGACATCTTGTCTTTGCTTCTCTTCCCGACAGCCCCTGGTTCTTGTCTCCCCAACACCATCCTGCCTGCTTTCATAACCTGTTGGACCACACGGCATGTCACAGGCTGGGCCTCTCAGTGTGTCATAGGGCTGATCAACCCTGTGTGGCAGTTGCCCGACGCCCTGTCTGACAGCTCACTTCCATCACTGTCAGGCTCTCACATTCCAGTTTCTCAATGCTCTATCACAAACATGATTTATAGCTTGGAAAACAGCAAATAGCTGCAGAAATGCGTCAGTGCTTGACTTTTCTTTCAATTTTAGACCTTTTTTTTTTCAAAATGGTAAAATTGGCTTTCATGAAATTATCACAATTAGGCATTATTATGACTAACACTAGCTGTGTTTTTAAAGATTTTGTGCTAAATCACTGTCTGTTGCTCTTCGACTACATGATAATTGCTAAGAACGAGTTTCTGGCCGTCTGGCTCTGGGGTAAAAAGCCTCTAAAGCATCTTTTTTGAGGTTGACAATCAGGGTCATCTTGATGGCTGACCTCTCTGTTGTTCAAGCCATGCTTGAACAGCAAATATGTGTATTGAGAGACACCATTCCAAGCCACCTGCAGACGCTGAACAGACTAGCGGTGACAGATAAGTAGCAAGACGTGCCCTGACAGGCCACAGCTTCTATCGTGACGCAACGCCTAATAATTGGTGTTTTCTCTCCCAGAAACACGCATACAGGCACTCTCATGAGCGTGGTGCCTGAAGGCTTTCAAATAATTCCAAGTTTTTGGTGACACCAGATGAAAAATTGATGAAGAAGGCGCTGGCGAAAGTGCCTCAGAAACTCCTATTCCCTCTAGCCTTTGTATTGCATAGAGTAGCATTTGACTTTTCTCATTTAGTTTGTATGTTTTACAATCAGCAATACAGACAGATATATTTTGCTTTGCCAGATTTTTTTTCTCTTTGAGGGTGTGTGAATGCTCCCACACCCACAAAGAGTGAAATCCTGCCATTCATTTATGAAAGGGAGGATTTGGGGCTATCAACGACTCTGTAAGTGTCATGTTAAAAAGGTCGGCGTTCTGATTTGCTCTGTTTACTCACATTTGTTTTCCTAAGGCACAGTGGAGTCCACACAGATGAGGTTAGGAACTGGTCATGTCTCTGCGATGCTTCACATGATTTAGCCAGTGTGAATGGCGCTGTTTGTTGGGGCTGGGAAAGGAACAGGCTATTTGTCAGACTTGGGGGAATTTTTCATAGAGGGCATAAGCTTAAACGTTATGCCATAATTAAGTATTTATTGAATTTGAATGTGTGCTGGGGATTAAAAAAGAAATAACATTTTTTATTTACTGTGGGAATTCATATGTCATATGAGTTAAGCTTTATTCTGTGTCACAGTTTGTTCTATAAGCGGCTTTTAAGGACTGCGATTAAGGTTTTGTGAACGAAAATGTCTTTCTTTGGACTTACATTCAGGTGATGTGTCTTCAGTGTGATAGGTTCACTACGAAAAACCCTTCCTAATTCTTTCACTATCTCTTGTCAGAAAGATTTATACTTTATATCTCAGACAGCACAGTTACGATCCCCGCGTGGCAGGGCTGATCGATGATTTCAGTTTTACTCTGTAACCTAAGCCTGTTTCGCATTCAGCAGCATTACCTGCTTCCTCGCTGGCCCTTTGAGTACTGCTGGCACTTAGTCCACCTGACACAAGGGAGATGAATATGAAATGCCTCTTGCTTAGTTTCCCTTTGCAGCTATTGTTGCTTCTGTGATTAGATTTGGGATTGAAGTGGCTTGTAAACCAATCTGTAGGTGGGGTGTAAGACTGCCACACTTTGCAAAGTACTTTGGCATGATGCACAACTGATTGCTGTTGCAGCAATGTTTATAGCTCCTGGAATGTGTTGTCCATAGATCAATCTGCCATTTATACTGACTAATATCCCGTTTGCAGCATTCCCCTCTGCTGATTCTATATTGCTCATGAGGTCGCAGTCGTAATTATAATGAACTCAATGACAGTAGACATGCTCTGTCCAGCAGTAAGGCTAGCAACAAGCTAACCATAGTCACCTTTTGCTTCCCCCTAAACCGTGTAACTGTAGCCACACCAACTCTCCGTAGCTTATCTGCTCCCAAAGAGATTGCCTCGTTGGATGGGAACTGCATCTGTTAAAGCATGTAGCTGTCAAAGCAACTTAGCCACCAGCCTCTCAGACATGGCCCAGGGGGAGCTGTCCTTTCTGGGCCAGTGAAGCCCGATTTTGTTTTGGGGCCTCGGCTATGAAAGGATGTCTATAGCTGGATGGAATGATGAGCTGCATTTGGTGTAAAAATACCAATTTTGTCTTCTTTCAACAGAGATCGCAACGAATTCTAATCCAAGTGGGGCAGCTGTGTTTGAAATTTCGTGGCGCCTGGATCTACAGATTGGCTTAAGGGCTGCCGCTGTTGGTCATGGTGAGATCGGTGCCAGTGCTGGTGTGTGTGTGTGTGTACGTATGCATGGAGAAAGTGGGGTTTCTGTGGTTTGGTAGTGTTGATCATTTTGTGGTTCTATAATGCCATGCTTTAAAGTCACACAGGGGTCTTGGATTTCCTCGTGTTTTCAGCTGGAAATTCAACACCTCAAGCCTCCTGTTCGGTGGCAGCGCTGAACTGTGATTAGATCTTGCACCACTTTGTAGAAAAAACTGCAGGCTTATGGTTCTTTCTTAGTATATTTTTTCTTTGTATATTTTCCTTGTATTTCACTTTCATTGTATACAAGCTATTCCAGCACTAGTTTCAAGTTTGTTTGGTTAAAGCTAGGCTCTTTTCATGTGATTTTTGTTTCTATTTTCCTGGTGGTAGTGGATTACAAAGGTTTATTTTTGCAAAGAATGATAGATACAGGCAGAGTACAACCTGACCTATCCACAGGCTGGCAGAAATAACACACATAGTGATAATTTTTCATTACAATTTTCAGTATGCACTATTTCCCAAGCCTCCTTTCTCTCCAGCATGTTTAGGTCCTTCAAGAACAGGTGCTAGCCAGAAGATACGGTGGACGGATTAGGACAAGTTTGTGAGAGATTGTCAGCGAGGGCTTAGATTTTGAGATTACACATATGGGCAGCAGCAGCAGTGACACAGGAAATTCACACTTTAATCCACATGTAGAAGATCTTCTTTATACCCAGGGATGTATCCATATTTTTAAGATTTTTTCTGTTTGTGCTGGAGTTTTGGTGAATAATGCCACCTAAGCTGTCAAATCCCCAGATCTATGTTAATCTGTGTGACTGAAAACAGCTTTCCACATAATCCAAAAAATGTAATCATAAACACCAAAGACACAAAAAGTAGAATGGGTTCACATGGTGAGACTGTTTGATTCCTGACATTATCATCTGTTTGTTATGGTTTGATGTTATGCTCCTGATGTAGCCACTAATTATAGCTATATGATTACAATACTTAATGTAATAATGGCAATTTAATTTATCCAATTGGCTGCCTTGTCTCTGTATAAACTGATGCCTGGAGCTCTGCAGTGTGTCTTATAAGAGGCTGCAGTTGAGGAGGGTCAATATCAACATATTACCGGGCTCTAACAGAGCCGCAGACAGTCACAATGAGACAGGATCAGCAAGTCAGCAGCACCTGCCGCTCTCTGCGTGAGGCCACACGCACAAGCACACACTCATGCAGCCAAGGATGCACATAAACACAGACAAATAAGCGCATAAAGACATTTGTATGCACACACACACACACACACACACACACACACACACACACACACACACACACACACACACACACACACA
>NW_005187403.1:10470199-10485169 GCF_000239375.1 Pundamilia nyererei
ACACACACACACACACACACACACACACACACACACACACACACACACACACATGCACACAAACAGAGCTCAGGCTCAGCCTAATCTAATCAAGTGCAATGGCTAGCTCGATTAATAAAGCCAGCTATTGACTTCTAATTGGCGCCGCTCTGCTCTGCTAATTTCCTGGGACGAAATTACACTAATGCGGTTTGCCTGATGGAGTACTTATAGTTGGCTCCCAAGAGAGACAGGCCTTCGAGACAGATAGATAGCAAGGTTGGAGAGGAACAGGGAGAGAGAGAGGGAGAGAGAGAGGAAGGGATGTTAAACTTTGATAAAGATCGGAGGCTGTTGTTTCAGTGTAGACCATTTTCTAATCAGTGGCCTGCTGTCTTTGGAAATGTCATCCTGGCTGGTGTAGCTTTACTGCTTGCAGAGAGAGAGAGGGGAGCCATAGGGTTAGAGAAAGTGAGAGAGTGGTGTACAGGACAGCTCGGGCTGCTGACTTTCACTAGTGGAGTGTAACACTAGCCACCTGTCTACACACTAATGAATTCCCTCCAAACCACTCACTTCTGAGCCAAGCCCTTACATGCGCACGCATTCGGACCACCACACTCACTATGCCCTGATCACATTAGTTTTGGCAAGCAAACCTCAGATATCCGATCACAAGCCAAAAAAGAAAGAAAGAAAAAGAAATGTGTGTAATATACTCATGTAAGATTGTTATTTATATTTTCTAGAAGGAGACCTTGAATTATTTAGTTTATTTCCAGCTATTAAAGCTAAAATATTCACAGTGACACATATGCATTTTCCAAATACATCCAAATGCACATGCACACGACAAACCTATGTCAACTCTGTTTTCATCTAAGTTTTTTTTTTTGAGGGACGCTGACAGATTATCCTGCGAATTTAGCACTATCTCCGTCTTCCGCTCCTAATCCATATTTGTAATCTCAGTTCCAATGACAGTAAATCTTAAGTTGCGTTCGCAATCCCTCAGCAACACATGCTATAATCCTCAGTTGACACTGATCTCGGAGACCCGCAGCACCTGTTCCATCTCAAGATGAAAGAAAACACACTGCACATTCTTTTGTCAATTTTCTATCAGTTTTTCTTCTTTATCATTTAAACATAAGATCAGAATTTTCCTCTGTAATCATCCAGTTTGTAAAAAATATTTGTCTCGTGTGATTTGTGGTATTTAAATATTTAAATATGATGAGCCATATCACGCTGTTACTGTGGATTATTAAGTATAATTCCTGTTACCGCTGATCAATGTTACTTACACACCTTGTACTTTACAATGTTTATGCTCATGTAAGGCACTCTGGCAGATTTTGTTAGAGGGTCGCTGTCTACAGTATAGAAATTACATCATGTATTTCATGGTATTGTGTAATAGTGCAGACTTTAATAGATGTGAGAAATTGGAAAAATATCCTGGATCAGGATATCCTGAATATTTCGTCTTCATATAAAATAATTACCTGTGGGAGTGAGCGAATAAAAGCACTTATTTCATCCACACTATATTATTTACTCTGTGGGTTAAAAGCTTTATTTAACACAGTTAATGATTTAGTGAAAGTCAAAAAATCAAGAATTCCCTTTTGTCTTAAGCTTTCTTATCCAAGCTCATGACCTGGATTGTGGCAAGTTGTCTTGATCCAGTGTTAAGATCCCACATTATGAAAGGGATTGTGTGTCTTTGATGCTCTAGATTACCAGTAATCTCATCGCTAAGATTAGGAAAGATAAGAGGAGAGCAAAAAAATTCAGGTAGTTATCAGGCCAATAGGGACACATTCTTGACGTAAACTAAAGTAAAATAACAAAAACATCAGGTCAAAGGTGACAGAAAAGTACAAACTAGACGCAGATTTGGGAATTTTCGTTTCCTGGCAGTTTTCCTCGGCACAATCAAAACCCGATTACAATCTGCCAAACAGTGATCTGAAAACAACATATTTTGCGTAACTCAGTTGTTTATGTTTAAATAGAGTCAAATGTTGTTATTATTACCAACAAACAGGCAATCCATTTATTGCTTATAAATCAGATCAAATCGAATCATTACTCTTTGTATCTATTTAATCTGCCTGAACTCCAGATTAGGTGACAGTGCTGAAAGGTGGGGGGTTGGGAGCCCCAGTGTGTGCAGGCTCGCTTAGCATTAAATATAATGCATAAGAGAACGACACATATAGCACTAAGACTTCCTCTCTCTCTCTCTCTCTCTCTCTCTCTCTCTCACACACACACACACACACACACACACACACACACACACACACACACACACACAAGCCAAGAGACGCTTATTCCTCTTGAACCTGGTCCAAACACACACTCTCTCAATTAGCTGGGGCCGCCAAGGCGACGTCAACGCAAACTTCCAAACAATAGGCACAGGGGATTCATAAAGCATGGGGAGGAAACATGAGCTAATACCACTATTCCAATTAAAGAAACATTTGTTGCCTCTGACACCTAAATGTGATTCTCCACAGCTGTAGCGCGCTCCAGTACAATAGTAGGTCTGCAAGGGCAGGGTTTGCCGTATTGTTGGCTCTTGATTGTGTGAAAGGTTGAGTCAGGCCCAGGCCGGTCTCTTGAGAGGTATGCTTCATCACAACAGAGGAGACCTTTTGTTTTCCCTTTTCAAAGGATTTCCAGCACTCCCTGCTCCAATCATAGCCCCTATTCATAAAAAAAGCAGAAAGCTCAAGTGGATGGTGATGGAGCATATAAATGTACTTTTCTGGCTGTGATGTGTACTGATGATCATTGTGTGTAGTGAAGGTTATTGGGAGGAACCCACATGCAAAATACAGTGTTCTTTGTTAAATACTGGGCGATCATTCAGCTTGTGGACACGGTGACATCACATTTTATATGTGTTAGGTGACAAGCCGTAAACACGATCACCTTTTATTCACAGAATAATCCCTATACTGAGTCATTATCTATGTACGGTGTTACTGCACCTCCACAGAGGTGGTGTGTAGTTTCTGTAACAGTAGGGGTCACTCTTCTCTCCTGCCTAGTGGCGCTTTCAGATCTGAGGCCTAGCACACACAGACACAGATGAACTGAAGAGCAAAGAATCAATCATAGAGACATGCGTGTACATTTGTTTGCAGAGCCGAATGCATGTACCGAGCCCCCGACATCAAGGGAATTCATATGTACACTTGCTGCTTTCCTCACAAAAAGGCCTGCGTGCCTCATACCACAGCATCTGACAGCAACAGCAGTATTGCTTGTCTTGCGGTAGCTGTGGTTAGTGTCATACAAGAACAGCTACTGAGATGCCTGTGGACTCAGAGAAGCTTCTTGCCAGGGGCTTGTCACCGACTAACCCAGGGCTGGTGTGTCAGCTTTCTCTGGGACCTAAGGGAAGGCGTGTTACCGAGGAACTACGGCTCCAGCACACACCACACACACACCGACTCAACTCCAATCGCTAACCCTTCCACGGAAACCGCAAAGCCCTGTATGCATTTTAAATTGACAGGATAAGAAAACAGCGATCGTCCAACTCCAATGAAACATTCAACATCAGAAAAACCTCAAATATGAATATACATAAACTCTGTGCTTTTATAACAATGTAAACATGCTTTAATATTTGATGAAGCCACCATCTGGTTGCTTCTTATGCATTTTCAAAACATAAGAAACAAACAGCTCGAAGCATGGCTTTGATTTTCACACAGAAAACAAGGATGAACCATGCTTTCAGGAGTACTTTTTTTAAGGAAATCCATGAATATAAAATACACAAAATGTGGCGGTGGGTTAGATTCTGTCTTGAACTTTACCATCTATACTTTGTACCTTCTGTTACCACTGAGGCACTGATGAAATCCAGAAGTAAAATAGCTTTGGTGGGTGCTTTCCTTTTCAAATCTTTCATCTCAGGCTGGCTAACCTGATCCCATGCAGCCAGACTCTGAGCCGGAGGTTTCTGCACTTCCTGGTGTCCCAGTAATGATTGTTAATGATGTCATCTGATCAGCGGGAGAGGATGTGTGCGGGTATGTGTATTTGTGTGTTCAAAATCCTGCTGTGTGTGTGTGTGTCTGTGCATACAGTCATGGATGAAGATACCTCACCAGATTGTGTAGGGGGTCATTTCATTTGGCGGGGGGATGGAGAGTTGGGGGGGGCAGGAAGTGTGGAGTACAATGAACTCCAGTGTCTGTTCATACAAACATAACCGTCTTCATCTTCTGTTTGAGTGAGAGGCCATCCCTCCCCAATCTTTCACTTCCACTTCTCACTTACTACTTACAGAGGCAAAGGAAAAAAGTAGGTTAACCCTTTGTAATTGTCTGTTTTTCGCATGAATTGCTCAGAAGATGTGATCAGATCTGCATTTAAGTATAGAAACATGGAGATAACCTGGGCTCAATGCATTGAGGGTCAGACTACTCTTTTTTTTTCTTCAAATGTCAACAATGTTGACTGTTTATGAGCCAGTCATTCCCAACACTGAGATATGCACTGGCTGACTAAATGCATCCTCTACTTTCAATAAAGTTTTGCTGCATAAATGGAGAGAAAGAAAACACTTACTGGAAATGGGACTTTCATTGCATTTATGGCGTGTAGTGAGTCATGTGCACAAGCATGTCCTTGAGGGCATGAAAGGAAGTGCCGTCATGCTTTTTAAAATAAATGTATAAATAATGCTGTACATACGTAGTATATAATGGGGCAATAATAAGCTGCTCCTTTTTTTCAGTAAGTGTGATGTGAGAGGACTGCCACGACAACCCAAACATTGAAAGACGAAACTTTCAAAATAAGAGTAGGTACTGTCCAATATCGAATGGATTGTTCTGTTTTCTTGCGTGGAAGTAAAGTCATTGAAATTGATATAGCTGGACTGATGGACAGCACATCCAAGTAAAGGCTGTCTGTGGGAACTATTGCACACTGCAAAAAGTAGAGATAATAAACCTCAGAATCCAGTTTTTAGAGTCCTTTTCTTAGAGTCCTGAAGGTGTTTGTTGTACCCGATATTTTTCTCTTTTACTTTTATAGTGGTTTATCCATTACTGTATACTTTGTTGACTGTTCTTGTTGCATTTTCATAAGTAGCATTTGTGTGAATGTTGTTACATTGATCTCCTTTACAGATTTATTTTACAGGCCCACCATTTCTTAAAACAACTTCATTTTTCTACTTTTATCATTTTTATAAAGATTTTTATGTTACTTTTTGTCCATGTGTCCTTTGACTGTTTAGTCTCTTACAGTGTTGGAGGAAATACAACACAAATGTATTCTTAAGTTGCTTTTTAACACAAATAGTTACGGATAATGTTAGTTACAAAAACTAAGCTAAACCGGGCATCCAAACAAATAATTCTGCATTTCAGCATTACAACGAAACCCACAATAAACACTTGATGACATACAGAGATATTTGATGTGTACCTTGTAAACCAAATATTTGGGAAGAGACTTTTTTTTACTTATCAATGGCATTCATTTCCAATTCATTTCGTTTTCTTGTATAAAAATGTATATAAAAGATTTACCTCAATGCACTTTGTATTGTAAGGTAAAGACTCTACAGTAATACAGAGAAAACCCCAACAATCACACGACTCCTGATGAGCACTTGGCGACAGTGGGAAGGAAAAACTCCCTT
Organism: Pundamilia nyererei; assembly: GCF_000239375.1. Taxonomy (NCBI): domain Eukaryota; kingdom Metazoa; phylum Chordata; class Actinopteri; order Cichliformes; family Cichlidae; genus Pundamilia; species Pundamilia nyererei. Next base: position 10,475,865 of record NW_005187403.1, read on the forward strand.
TTACAGGAAGAAACCTTTGGCAGAATGAGGCGCAATGAGAAGCAGCCATCTTCTGCAACCAGTTGTGAGTGAGAGGAGAAAGAAGAAAAGACATTTATTTTTGGCTTTGTATATGTATGACCAGTGAACATAGTTTTTTTAAACCTTACAACGTAAAGCTAACAGGTGCAAGCAGACACGCTCCTTAACTTTATGACTTCTGACACCATGTGGTTTTCATGGACAGAAGAAATAAGCAGCATTTCAAAGGATATTTCACTGCTGTTACAAAAAGGAAGTCAAAACACTTCCCATATCTTCAGCTAGAAAGGCCCATGAGAGCATAGCCTAGCTGCTAGATAGCCTAAAAAGCTGCATGTATCTCACACAAACAATGTTTAATGATTTCCTCTTACGAACGTAAAGATGCGGGCAGACAAGGCATTATAAAAGCCTCGCAGATAGTGCTAATGGAGCCGTGGTTGTTAATGGGCCAGCAGCACTCTCCAGTGATAAATGATGCTTATCATACTATAAGCACAAAGGATTTGTTACACTTTTCCCACTGCCCATCCTTTGATACAGCCACAGATAACACCCTAATGATCTGTGGCTTACCAATACATACATGGCGTGACACAGTGTCATCATCAGAAAACTGTCAAAAGCCTTTTTTTAAGTACTAAAAATACACTTTGAGCGCATAAATTAATTTCACTTGAAAGTAGAGGGTATGATTAAAAAAAAATCCATGTTGGTATGACAAAAGCCTGTTTCCACTGTCTGCCCCAACTGATTACTCAATTGCCAAAGAGCACTGTAGTTACTCCTTTTTGAGCCTTGTCTGGGGAGATGGGCGCATGAGAGTGCAGATCATTTACCAGTGATACAGTTAGTCCCTAGACAAATGGCCCTAATTACATCATGTTTGGCTTCTTATGGTAGGGGTGAAGGTGAAGGGGCATGACCTGCACTTCCAGAACACAACCTGGGAATGTAGACGCAAGTCTTGAGTTTGCTTGTGACAATGGCGGGTGTGGTGACCTGGCTAACAGGCCACAGCTGAGGCTCCCCAGGATCCATCTGTTCATTTCACCTCCACAACGCCCCTGCATTGAAGTCACGATGGAGGATCAAAACCAGACTGTACATAGGTGAAATTTTACATACTGACTCATTCTTTCCTTCATTCATTTTCTTGACCACTTATCCAATTAAGGGCCGAGGGGGTGCTGGAGCTTATTCCAGCTGTCATAGGTTGAGATTTTATATACTCGTTGTTTCTTTTTTTGCTTAATATTACCTCAGCCATAAATCTACAGCAATGTAAAATGTTATGTCCTTTGCTCTGTTCCTTTTCTTTCTGTGTTTTTTGTAACAAATTAACAGTTTGATGACGCTCAAGCTGCTAATTTAGGAGATCATTGTTATTTCTATTCTGCTATGCAAGGTAGAGGTAAAGAGGATAGTTGTATGATGACATCTGTCTGCAGCAAGGTAAAAATCCATCCATTTGATGACTTTCTGGAAAATATTATGAACTGTCAAAGAGCACAAATGCACTCATTCATCATATTATATTTTACTATATCTGCTCTGATACAGAAAACATACATCCTCATTAACCATACACTGACCCAGGAAATTTATACCATCCTGGTTAATACAGTTGTCTTTTGATCCTAGTCATTAATGCACCATTAGGACTATAGTTTATGTACTGTTTTATGCAGCACTACCTTAGACCTTATTATGAGAAAAAAAATGATCAATATCCAGATATATGTGGATCTGGAAGGGGGAGAGTGTTTTTTTGTTAGAAACTAAATTGAGCCCAAACTTTTCTGTCAAAGCAGTAAAAGACATCTCGAAAATTTGTGGCAAATCAGAGGCAGATGTGTATGTTTATAAAGATAAATTGAATTAAAGACTAGTCCGTGCTTTGTTGCCCAGACTCACTGGGTCCTCAGTGGCCTTCTAATCATACTGTCGGTGATTTAACTGGCTTCAATGGGTAATGCCATTTAAGGGTAACTAAGGCAGGCACCAGGAAATGAAACACGGTTGCCTTAACATGGATTGTTGAAGTAGTGACTTGACTCTCACCCCACCAACCCCTCCTTCTTTATAACTAGACAGAACCAGGCCTAAAGAGAAGAAAAAAACAGAGTAAATTGCTCTCCGTGGAATGTATCTGGCTATCTCTTACTCTGAGGCATATGCATAGACATAACCATGTACACAGATGTCACCATGGTTTAAAACATTACATGCATATTCTAATTGGGCAGGTTATAGCCCTGTTCCTGCCACGGCCTATCCCATCTTGACCTATGAGTTGCTATACTTCTGGGTGCCATTTTTTGCTATTAAACAGAGATTATAGTTATCTTTTAGGCTGGATGTGTCTGTAAAAGGCGTTGTACAAATAAACTTGAAGAAGATGTGAAAGTTTATGGTATTTGAGCTAGTGAGATAAGCTTACTGGAAGTGACGAGTATAGTCCTAAGTGGTTCTGAGAAACCTATTTATTTCCTGCACTGAATAGGCCCTGTGATGAACTAGCAACCCATTCGGGGTGTAGCCTTCCTCTGCCGTGACCCTGAATTGGATAAGAAAATATATGGATGGATTAATCTGTGTTTTTTTTTCCACACCATTAGCCAGGTTGTCAACACTTTGCAAACTAATGGCCTCAAAATATGGTCACACAAGTACAGTAGCTAGCAACAAAGTTTCATTTTTATGTAATAAGCACTTAGCAAAATTGTTTTATTTTGTGCAACAATAAATTTGGGGATTTAAGTAACATTTTAAGTGACATTATCAACAAAACTGCCATATTTCCATATCATTTTATCATTATATGTTGTTACACAGATCATCATTTTACAGCACATAATCAGCAAACTGTTGTTTCATGTTTTGTATCAAATAGCAGTAACAATTACAATATTGTTCTTTAAATGTGTTTTAATAAAAAATTGGACAATAAGTCCACTTTTTTATCCTTTAACTGACAAATACAGATAAAAAAAAAACAAAAAAAACCAAAAACTTTACTCTATAATAAAATAAAAATAATCCACAGTGGATTTTATTCAAGTCATTTTTTCACTGGATTTATCTTAACACTGTCTCCTTACAAAGTTTGTCTGGTCTCAAGCCAGACCCAACCCTCATTCAGGAGAAGGTCCTTCATTATTCCCCGTCAGGTCTGCCATTTTTCACCTTTGTCTAAAAATACAATGGAGGAGGTGGGGAGGTCTGAAAGATTGCTCAAGAATTGCCGGAACAATGTGAACGAACTTGGTGAGGCTAAAAATACAGCACAGCGTGTGAATACGATAAAGGACTACAGGAGAGAGGACGCTGACAAAGCTTTGCTGACTTTCAAGTAGGAGAACAATGTGGCAGACACTTTCAGGGCGTTTGGCTATACACTGTGGCGGCTGGACAGGCTGTGAAGCAGGATGTCAACATCAGTCCTCATGGAGAGAAATGAAGGCTGTTCCAATAAAGCCCATAAAGTGAGAGTTAACAAATAATAAAACTCACTTTTAAAAAAATTGGGTAAAAAAAAATAAAGAAGTCAAATAGAAATGTAATAACATATAGTTTTTATGGTATAATTGTTTATGCCCTTCCTGATTTCCTAATTATTTATATGTTTATCACTCTAAAATGTTTCAGATCAGCAAACAAATTAAAATATTAGACAAATACAAAATTCTATTTGAAGATTTTTATTATTAAGGGGGGAAAAAATCCAAACCTCCATGGCCCTGTGTGAAAAGGTGATTGCCCCTTAAACCTAATAACTGGTTGGGCTACCCGTAGCAGCAACACCTGCAATCAAGCATTTGCAGTAACTGGCAATGAGTCTTTTACACTGCTGTAGAGGAATTTTGGCCCACGCAATGTTACAGTTGTTGTAATTCAGTCACATTGGAGGGTTTTTGAGCATGAACTGCCTTTTTAAGGTCATGCCACAGCATCTCAATCAGATTCAGTTCAGGACTTTGACTGGGACACTGTTGTTCTGGGGCCTTTTGTGACCTCTTGGACGAGTCGTTGTTGCACTCTTGGGGTCATTTTTGCTAGTCCTGGGAAGGTTCACCACTGTTCTGTGTTTTTGCCATTTGGCTCTCACTGTGGTACACTGGAATCCCACAGCTTTAGAAATGGCTTCATAACCTTTTTCAGACTGAGAGATATCAATTACTTCGATTTGATATACTACAGTTATTTTATGTTATAACAGGGTAGGGGAAGGGGAAATCTTTTTCACACAGGGCCTTGTATGCTTAGATTTTTTCCCCCCCTTAGTATTAAAAAACATCTTTATTTAGAAACTGCATTTTGTGTTTACTCATGATATCCTTGTCTAGTATTTAAATTTGTTTGATGATCTGAAACATAAAAAAATATGAAATCAGGAAAGGGGCAAACACTTCTTACGCCACTGTATATGAGGTATGTGAGTGTCTAGAGAGAAATAAAAAGGTACAGAAAGAGAGGCAGCTGAAAAAAGGCATAACAAGAGTGCAACGTGAGAAGGGTCTGTGACCCCTCATCTCATTGATTCAGACAAGGAGGGCTGGACTTAATTACCTTCAATTTTCCCCCAGCCATCACTTTCCCTGTTGATCACTTTTCCCTTCGAGCGAATGTGCATGTGTGCGAACGTGGATTAATGTGCGTATGTCAGATAGGTAAGAAACAGAGGGAGGAAGAGGTGTATGTTTTCAAGGCCAAAGCATTTGTGGTGGATGTGGTGCTCTGGAAATTGTGGGTTCCTTCATCTGTAATCTGATTTCAGTGGCACTGCCTTTAGAGGTTGAGTCAATCTGATTTTCTGCCTTGACTGAGTGACTGTGTTGATGTGTGCGTGTACACATCGGTGTGTGTGTACTGCACGAGTTAAATACTTACAAGGCACCACTCAGCCGGTCAGCCAGTCTCTTTCGCGGTGAGGCATCATGGGAGCGTTTGATAGGGTAAACTGCATAGAGGAGACTCAGTTAGACAGCTTGGAGTCTTGTGAGACTATACTTGAAAATAGTGCAGGCCAAATCAACAGGTGGCTCACTGCTTTCATCGAAAAGATTTAGGTGAGTGCACACAGATGACACACAGAAACGAATACACAGCTGAAGATCTGTTTCATGTATTCAAGGTGCTGATACCTGAGGCTAAAGCGCTGAAATCCAAACACAAATCACTGCAGTGGTGATTAAATGTTTAGAAGAGGAAGTGAGAAAATAGACGAGAGGCCTTGGCTTCAAAACATCTGCGCCGCCCCCCACCCATGACGATCGACGCGAACAATTAAAGGCCCTTGATTGCTGCTTGCGGCTGGTGTGTGGACCTCCCTTTTCCGTGAATTAAGCCTGTCCAGTTTCGCCACTTGCATGCATGTGCAAACACACATTCAGACGCACACACACTCTCTAATGTGGTGCTGTTTACTGTAATTAGTATCAGTTCATTTACAGCCCGGTGACCCATGGTGACCTGCAGGATTTGGGTCACCAGGGACAACCAGCGCCACAGTGGAGATGGGTGGGGTGCAAGGTAAGGCAGGCTGTCCCTGTGTGGGACTGTATTGTCCTGTCTGTCTGGGAGAAGGTGGAGGATGGATGTCTGGTGTTGAAGGAAAACACGCACGGTAATGTCTCCCTCCCTGCAAGCGTGCGTGCAGGTACGTGTCCGTCTCAAGCAGTATCTGTCGACAGATGACGACAGCCTAAAAGCGTGGTGTGTGTGTCTAGGTGTTTCAGCACACGTGTGCAGCTTGGTGACTGTGTGCATGTGTGTGTGTGTGAGCTTGCTCCTCATTGTGCTGGACTTCAGAGGCCCAAGCGTCTCCTGCTTCCTCTCGGAGGCAGTGGGTTAAAAATAATGTGGTGTGCAATGAGCGGCGGGGAGCAAGGCGCAGACAGCAAGGAGCCAGAGCGTCACACATACACACACACACAGAGTAACTCACACACACGCTTAGCCGCAGCAGCGTTGCTATATAGACCCCCCCCCCCCTTTTTATGGATATCTCACTCACCGACTTAATATCCCCATAAATGTTAGCATACACAAACAGAAATAGATGGCCATCCATTTACTCACACTTCATCCGATTCCCTTCTTCCAGAATAGATAAAAAACAGATTGAACATCTGTCTCACCTTTTTCTTTTCACTTAACCCTTCCGCCTTTCTGAGATTAGGATGAAAACCATCCTGTAATTACGATGACATAGAGTGGATAGCACAAGGACTGTAAATACAGTTTTATTCAATAGAATCTTTGTTAAGAGAGTAGCCAGATCATCGATTTAGCACAGCTTCAACAGCAGATAACCTTGCAAAGTGGTGGAGCTCATCCTTAATGCCTTTTTACCTAAAATTCAAGGTTTCTTTTGACAACTGACTGGGTTCAAATGAATCCTCAGCCAGCAAATAGGAGCACAAGGTGGCACTGAGATCTCGTCGGTAACTGATTAAACCAGTTTGGCACATGCCACCGAAAAGCACGACAAGAAGATATCAATGACTCACAGGTACTCGAATGGGAGCTCGCAACCTCTCCCACTCTCCCACATCTTCCTCCTCCACCCCTCCCTCTATTGCGTGAGGAAGCCAGGGCAGCTGCAGTCTTTCTCCACCCCAAGATAAGACTGACTCCGACCGGCCTCGCAAACCTCCTGTCATCTGTCTACTCTCCTTATCAGCTGGCCTGTGCAGCACAGTGGTGTTGACGCTCTAATTAAACCCATGCGGCCTCACCTGCCCCACCCCCTTCACTTCCACCACCTTTTAATCGATAGCAGCAAAGAAAGTTCACCACCGTACCGAGAAGAGCTGCACTGGCACTTTTTTTACACTTAAAAAAACATGAAAAAGGTTTTCAATTATGATCTATGATATGCTTTATGGCTAAATTGCCATTAATCACTGTAACTGTACCTATGCTACTGTATATGGTACACTGCACTATGAGACAGTAGACCCCTCTGTGTGAAAGGGAAATATATGACTGTACAACAGAGACTAACAATAGCACTATAAACATAAAATACAATAAAGACAACAAGATAAATTAACTGCTGTTTGTACTCTGTGAGCATCAGTGGCTGGTCAGTGTTGTGTAAAAACAGCAAAGGTCTTGTCTTACCGGACTTGTTTTATCCTAATGGTTTTCACAAACTCCAGACCTGATTTAGCTAACCCTTGAGAGGAAATGACACGCTAGTGTGCGAAAACTGACATTGAAACTTCTTAACGGCTTTAATACCGCATATAAACTCTATCTTTACTTCTGTATTTATTTATTGGAGTCTGAAATATAAAAGTGCCTTTGTCAGTTCTGGTTAATTGCCACAATGGTGTTACCTTATCTGATTAAAGTGTTTACAAAGTGGGAGCATTGTAAAAACAGATCTCTTGACACGCATCTTTGACAACTTTATACTTTCTTACTCAGTAACAAAGATATCATGTGTTTTCACACATTTCTGTTTTCTTATCAGCACCTTTGACCCATGACAATTCATATCAACCAGGTAAGACTAAATCAATGCTTACTGGAAGGACAGGACAGTCTTTATCAACAGGTGATACGAGTCCAAGAATTCAGTTCAACGAAACTCTCTATTTTGTCTCCGTTCACTCTATCTGCAGTACCGTGTGCGCGATAAGGAGACGCTGATAGAGTTCTAGGGAGATTCTTGAGCAAAGAGTTGCACACAAATGGTATACTCATAAATGTTTATAGCTCCCCATTAAAGTTAGATGTAGAATGCTGAATAGATGTTGATGTGTCACTCACTGATAGCCGAGCCTCTAGCCTGATTTATGGCAATCCTTGAAATTGCCTTAGTGACGCCTGGAGAGGATGACTAACCAACTCAGGTAGGGTCAACAAGCGCAGAGAGTGAGATAAGAGAGAGCGAAGTAAAGACCGAGACAAAGGCTGAGACACAGAGAGAGAGAGCACTTGGGATTCTACGAGAAGAATGAGGGTCACTTCACGTATACACAGCAGACATCTCTTGATCTGCCCCGAAGATACAAGACCAGAAGCAAACAATTTTAACTGATAATGCTGTTGTTTATCCTGACCTGAGATAAGTGAACTTGCGAGTTAATATTTAACATTTTCATACTAATTCAATTTTTCCCCCCTAAAATGCTGTATTAGCTGTGTAAAAAGTATGATTCAGTAGGTCCACGGAAGCAACAAATACTGATGTGGCTCTTAGCCAGCTGGATATCATTACACAGAGAGTGTCCATCTTTTGCGCTCTTTCCCTCTCCCGGTTGAAATGTCAGGCCTCTATGTCATTTGTCTCAATCAGCTGCCACTGTTTCCATTTGGCCTGTATGCCCATTCAATACTGAGACCAGCAGCTCCTAGTTCAAAGATTAAAACATGCACGCAAATGCAAACAGAGCCCATCAGCAGCACACCATCATGTCTCGCAGCCACACATCCCACCATAATGCCATTTAGAATAATAGCACTGTGAGCAAATAGCAGTTAACTGTGTTAACGTCTGAATCTGGCCCGCCGTGCTTATGCGAGCATCTGTCATCTTTATCAATAAGCAGAAGGTCTGACATGAATCCAATTTGCTCCTTGAAACCTCTTGTCCCTATGTCATCTCCATTAATATACAAACACATACAGACACTGACGATAATGTCACAGGTGCTGGTTCTGTCCTCTGACCTCCAAAGTGTGTGTATTTGCAGAGATGGACTTCCTCTTCTCCCGATTAAAGCATGGTGAATCTAGTCAGTGTGCCCCCATCTGAACCCTGGCCATAAAAAAACAACACTAATTTTTGGGGAGGTGTGTTCGATATTCCTCTCCTTTTTTTTTTTTTTTGAAGGCGGGTTTTAGCAGTTGAGATGGAGGAGCCGGGCCTTCCTCCTGACACTGACCTCCTGACCTTCTTGACCTGCTGGTTGGTTTGGACAAAGGAAGCCTTTCCCTTTTAATTCTGCACAGGGAGCGTTATATAGGACCTGACCCTGTGCTCCTCTTAACCTTTTGGACCTCCGGCCTGATGTCCATGATTTAGGGCAAATTTCATTACATGCTTTCTCCGGATGAGACTGTTGGCTAAGAGGATGTGGCACTGCAACAACTCAGCCTGATTAAAATGTCAGGTAGGGCAGACAGCTGAGATGGCATGTTTAGCTTGCGTGAAAGAAAAGCACATGTGTACTGATTGTACTGATACATGACCACTAAACACAAGAAAACCGGTGCAATTCCAAACCTTTTTGTCAGCTGTGCAGAAATCAAATTGTAAAAAAAAA
>NW_005187403.1:10485189-10486287 GCF_000239375.1 Pundamilia nyererei
AAGAAAGAAAGAAAGAAAGAAAGAAAGAAAGAAAGAAAGAAAGAAAGAAAGAAAGAAAGAAAGAAAGAAAGAAAGAAAGAAAGAAAGAAAGAAAGAAAAAAAAAAAGCTGTAGTGGATCTAATTTAGTGAATCATTTGCCAAATACCCATTTATCTTGTGGCAAATATATGTAACATGAGCTGCTGCCTGTGAGTGATAGCCATCGTGCTCTCTACAAACAACCTAGCTGTGGAAGTTGTGAGGCTGTAACAAGCTGAACAGAAGGCCAACACCACGGTGGACAAAAGATGAGTGAGAAGCATAAGAAAGGAAAGACTCTTGAGAATAGCTGCCACGATAGGCGCCTGGGCCTGTGTGCTGTCTACCTGTCTCTCTTCCTAACTGCCATGTTCTTGTCAGTGTTGACACCCTGTCAGCCCCACCTAGCCAGGGCCCTGTGGGTAGCAGAGAAGCAGCTGAGGTAGAGGTACACAAAGCAGGCAGTCTGAATGGGAATGACTGGGCTAGGCTCTATTGGAGCCAGCCTTCCAGACGCAGACAATAGTGGGGCCCGAGGCCGGGGCCAGAAACCTGAAGCCTCGGCCTGGTATTTTAAGAGGCCTGAGTGGCTCTGGAGCCAGTTGTCAATCAATAGGTGCACACAATCACGCAAAAGCAAGACTTGAAATGATACAAAAATTGAGACGATGACAGAGGACAGAAAATATTGATGGATATTTATTTTTTTCCTCCCCTTGTTTCATTGAGTCAGCCTTAAAACTCACATTTAAGGCTTTTCACACGCATCATGAAACCACACACACACATGGACTGTTAGTCTTTTCAGGCCAAGGTTGTTGCTTACAGACTGTTGTCTTCATTGTCTAAAGTGCCTCAAGAAGGGGTGGGGTAGAGGAATTGTGTGTGGGTGTGGGTGTTTGTGTGTTTGTGCGTGCAGGGGGTTCATCAATGCACAATATAATGCTTTCACTATTCTAGGCCACTGTTGTTGGATGTGTGTTGGTGTGTGTATATGTGTGTGTGTGTGTGTGTGTGTGTGTGTGTGTGTGTGTGTGTGTGTGTGTGTGTGTGTGTGTGTGTGTGTGTGTGTGTGTGTG
>NW_005187403.1:10486307-10488973 GCF_000239375.1 Pundamilia nyererei
AGGAAAGGCCCGGTCTCCTTTTCGCTCCTCGCTTCTGACACCTTGCAGACATCTGGCAGAGGGTTTGATGATGCCGCTCTTGAAAGCCAGGGCCTGTCTCCAGGCTATAGAATGACAAAATGGACTGCAATAACCCACGCAAATAACCGAATACCTCCACGTGTCACAGAAGCCTCTCCTGGATCTCCCTAGCTTGTCTGTCCGTCTTTATGATTCCCCTTTTGAAACTGTTCTACCTGTCCACCAGATGCCCTCAGTGGGTGCCCCAGGACCGTTTCTGTGTCTTTACTTAACCCTTCTGAATACTTCTTGATTTTGATCTCATCGTCAATAAAACCGGTGTTGGTTTTCCTGATCATCAGCAGGAGTTTAAGTTACAAATTATATTTACTCTCATTTCCAAAATGCAAATGGACTAAATAACATCTCAGTTTTCTAAGTAAATGTTGCCAATACAAACAAAGGCAAAATAATTTTAAGTAGAGTTTTAAAGATAAAAGACATTTTAGCAAAGTTTGACCTTGAAAAACAGGTCACAGGTCCAAAGTAGCATGGTATTTAGAATCCCCATACATCATTCTCACCATGCCGATATTTTGTCAGGGCAAACAGTGGCAGAAAGAAACATCATTTTTAGTAACTCTATATAGCATTATTGCATTATTATCACTTTCACCTTCAGGTCAATCTACTGACCTTGAATGAGTGGTCAAAGGTCAAATGTGACCTATTTTTAATCTGTGACTGTTTCATGATGTTGACAATAAACACCACATTTTTTTTGAATAATATTTTCTAGATTGTACAGCTGTTTGTCAATTTTCAACCAATAAATTGTTAAGTTGACCATGAAGACCTCAGGTTTAATTTGCAGCTTCCTTTTTCCTATATCTAGTCTTTTGCCAAAAGCATGGAGTGTTCAGTAAAGGTAAAGTATAAATATCTTTTACTGTTTTATAATCCATTTAATTAGACTACCTACACAACCTTTTGGTCACCATATTCAGGCCGGTGAAACAAAATTTCAACTATGTGTACCAGAACAAAATTACCATTCATGGCATTTATTGTTATTATTATTTATTTATTTATTTATTTTCATCAAGTTGCATTCCATTTTATTAAATGCCCCCACATTATTAGTGGCTCTCAAACGGAGGCTTGATAAGTTGGCTACATGGTAGGCTTCATGCTGATCTGTTTTCAGAATACATTATTTTGCCTGTTAAAATATTTTTAAAAAGCTCAAATGTTTGTGAACTAGCTGAAAACATACATTTTCAAAGAAAAATCTCCAGTAGAGTCATATTTCAAACTTTGTCACAAAGAAATTGTGACTAGTTAGTAACTAAGGTTACTAACTAGTCACTAACTAGTTACTAACTAGTTACTAACTAGCTAACAAATCAACTAGTTAGTAACCTTAGTTACTAACTAGTTAGTAACTAGTTAGTAACCTTAGTTACTAACTAGTTAGTAACTAAGGTTACTAACAACCTTTCTATAACTTCTGACAGTGGACTCCTCTCTATTGTTCTCCTAGACCTTAGTGCAGCATTTGATACTGTTCACCACAATATTTTACCACAGAGAAAAGAATGTACCTTAGGTATTAAAGGGTTTGTAAGGGTAATCACGGAGTTTCACAGGGTTCTGTGCTGGGATCAATTTGAATTACATTATACATACAGGCAGTATTATTAGAAGGCATAGCATACATGTTCATCGCTATGCAGAGGACACCCAACTTTATCTCTCTCTGAAGCAAGATGATACACACAATTTAAAACTACATGCATATCTTAAAGGCGTAAACGCCTGGATGACCTCTGAATTTGGTCTATTCTAATTCACTGTTATTGTTGTTCTAAAAGTTCCTTATAAAGCCTTCACTTTATCCAGACTTACATGAGTACTTGCATGGATTAGGAAAGAACATATTGTCTCTACTATATTCAAATAGCAGCTTCTGTGTTTCCTAGAGTTTTCAAAAGTAGAATGAGAGGCTGAGCCCACAGCTATTAGGCCGCTTTACTGATCACTCATTCTTTCATAATGTAGAAAACTTGTTTTATATGAGTTGATATAATTTTATTGGATTATATTTGTATTATACATATTTTATTGCTGTTGGGCAAATACTGTGCAATATTTACCTCTAAAACAGATTGCAGCAGGACTATAAATTACAAGAAGAAAATCTGCGCATACTTTGGACATATCCCATTAATATTAAATCAGTGCTGTTCTCACAACATATGAATCTCTTATGTTTTGACCACTATGAGTCGGGTTTTCTCTCTTCTATCATGGGGACAAAAGAATAGGGGTTAATAATATAAAAACTGAGTAATTTCACTTAACAAATAATGTGCATGACGTGTCTACACGGCTGTGCTTTGCTGAAGGATACCATGGAGGGTTTCTTTTGTTGTTTAGCGCTCCCACATGGGTGTGTGTATGAGGCCACATTTTGAAGCTGTACTTTTGAGTGCACATGGTCAAGTGCCTTTCTGAATCCAGAAGTGAACGTCTTCCGCTTTCTATAATGACTCTGCTATTACTAAGAACCAAAACAAAGCCATCAAAATTGCTTCCAGTATTCACACAGTGCATCAAACAGCAACTACAAAGTTCACTGTCTGTGATGTCTGTGTGTGTGTGTG
>NW_005187403.1:10488993-10493768 GCF_000239375.1 Pundamilia nyererei
GTGTGTGTGTGTGTGTGTGTGTGTGTGTGTACGAATAAAATTAAGATACATATAAAAGTCAAGTTGTTATCCCCAGAATAACAAATCAGACTATGTTGTCAATGCTGTGCTCACATCTGAGAAACATCCACTCATTCATAATATGCAGTGGAATTAGATGGTGGTGGGTAAGGGAAACTGGGACCAATTGGAAAATTGTTTTTACATGCTCCTTGAGAAATCACTAATTATTTAAAGTACACTAGTCATATTTTGAGAAAAGGAACATATGTGTGCACTAACTAATTGATATATTTTCACTAATAAGGACAAGACTATGTGCCCACTTGGTGGAAGTAATCCTAACAGTATATCTGAGAGACTAACCCAGTATATCTCAAAGAGAAAAAAGAAATAAAGTGACTGCTGCAGTTGAATCTAAAAATATAACTTGTATAAATGGTTAGCTTATGGACTTTTATGTACTTTCAAATTTGGGTATAAGTCTGTTTGTTTTTTTCCAGAAGGCTTGACAATGTTTTAATTAAGCAAGCAAAGTTAAAAGTACATTTTATCAAATGGATTCTGATTTTCGAGGTTTTCTTTCTACTTAAAAAGCACCTTGAGGGAATTTGTTTTGAATTGACTCTATACAAATTTAACTGAATTGAAATGAATCGAATCATTGAACAGTCATGAATGTAGCTTATTGTTGTGTAATGGGGAAACAGTATTGGTAAAGAATATCACGTTAATCAAACAACTTTAGGTCCTGGAGATGTTTTCTTAAATCTTTCCATTTTGAGAACACAGACTTGTCTTTATCACAGAAGGTCTCGGGATGAGTGGATGAGCTGAGTATGAGTCACCAGATGAGAATAAGTGTCAAAGCAATTTGATCCTCTCTTCTGCCATATCTTCTGCCATAATAAAAAATCATCACAAGCTGAACAGGTGCTGAAGCAAGAAATTATTTAAATACAGCATTTATTGTTTGTTTGATCCTTTGGGTTATTAGAGCGTCTCTACATACAAGAAATATGAAAATATAATCATCTCGTCAGGAATACTTAAGGAACTTGATGGAAGATAAAGCCATCCATGTCAATGAAGCCTTTAAGTTAACTGAGGTAGTCTGTGTTTGGAGGTCCAGGTTGACATGCTCTCAGGATACTTTCAAGACATACCAAGTGGATGCTGCATGTCCCCCTGAAGTAGCCATGCTTAATTCATCAATTTTGATCTGACCCTTCTTCCTTCTCCTGCCACAGCTAAACTCTTTCTATCCTCCCAAGGGACTAACCTCAAAAGACAAGAGAAGAAGCCTTATGAAAGCCCAGACCACATCTTTAAAGCCCTCAGCTTTGATGATGAGGAGAAAAAACAAGATCTATGATCAGACAAGGAGCCCAAGAGCCATCCATCCATGATAGGTATTCATGCATGTCACTGAGGAGGTTACAAACTTGCACTCAGCGGTGTCATGTGTTACTATGGCTATGCAGCTGAGGTGTATGCTCACTTACAGAGGACAATGAATAACAGTGGGAAAGAAACAAGCAGTACTTTAAAAAAGAAAATTTTTGAGTTCAACATCTTCACCCACCAAAAAACACCCTGTTAAATGCAGGCAACTCACTGCAGTGCTGCTTGTAAAAACACATGCAGCTAAACACCTCAGCTAGCTATGTGACATTCTTGGAGACACAAAGACCATTACAGGTGACAAAAACATTTGTCAGTGCTTTTCTGTCAGCAAAATATGTGAAATTACCTTGTGGTCATTTACACCCACACTGTTTTCACTGTTTTCCAACAGAAATGGAAAAGGTTTGATCCCATGGCAATTCTGCAATGGTAAATGAAACATGCAGAAAATAACTGTAAAAACTGTTAACAATAAAACAATAGAGTTACTATTAGCAATTAGAATGTAAGAATTTAGTCTTTATAAGAAAAGTATTACGCATTTTCTTGATAGCACTTTCTATTCCACTTTATCAATAATCTGGCAAAGTGGAAACAACAAGGTAACAATATGGATATTGTAAGTTAATACCACATAATTACAAAAGTAATGGCCAGGAAATTATCTAATATCAACAAGGGTTATAGCTGATGGATATTAGATAGAAATTTATGTAAAATTTATGTCACAAACATGTGTTATGAGGCAAAAAGAATATTAATAGTATATTAGTATATTATTTACTGTATTAACAGTAAATTGATATCCTGGAAACAGCATGATAGCCTGTTAGCAACACCAATTAATCAGTCATGAATAATTGTGCATTATATAATGACTATAATGATGATAGTAACCTTATAATAATTGGTTGATGCGTTAACATATTAGAATCGTGGGAGTAATCCTGCCTTATGTTCCCAGCATTCTTCTTTATTTGAAGAAATATTATGTTTGTCACTATTTAGCTTATTAGCAGGAAACATAAGGTCATTTCTGTTTAATAGCCAGGAATCAGGACTACAAAATGCAAAGCTGCCTCTTCCCTTTGAACTCATTTGAAATAACTTAATAAAGCAAACTTCAATAGGTTCTTAACATGGAACCTTGAATTAAATATAATTATAATATGGCTATTTTATAGCATACCACCATGTATATTTATATAAATGCTGAATAATAGTTTACAAAAGATTTACTGATGTGCAAATGCAAGATGTTGATGCCCCATAAATATATTCTGACTGGACCATAAGACAAATGAAAGGAAACTTTTTTATTATCACGTCGCACGTATTCATGCAAACTCAACTCAAAATGCTTTTGACTGTTTTAAATTCATTATTAAATTTGTCTTTTATTATTAAATTCTTTCTTTTTCAATTGAATAAATAATATATTTGATATAGTTTGATAAGGAAAAAAGAATAATACCGAAAAACGTGAATTCTAATAAAAGAACAAAACCCTATGTCCTATGAGAGGAGGAAAACTGAAATATTGTATTTTTATAATAACTCCTCCATTGACTGGCATGCTGTAGCTCAGCTAAATATGTAAGCTATCAGGAGATTGGTCAAAATATCCTGTCAAGAGTCAGTTGAGTTGGTGTCCAAGATTGCAAACACTAGTTCTGATGGAGTGTTGCAACTCTCTCTGGCAGTGAGATGCAGATTAGAAGTGACCGGTGGTACCATCAGAGAGCGGCGCCTTCCACGTGTTTGTCAGTGAAACATGCATCCAGACACATCTGCAAGCAGTTGACTGGGTCTTTTCCTGCCGCACTTTTCCTGAGAGATCTGGAAGGGTGACACGCCGATGTTGACCTTATTGTGCCCCACCTGTCACTTAACCTTCATGTTAGATGTCAGTTCCTGTGCCACCGTCATTCAGTTGCCCCAGCGCTGACACAAAACACGGTGCTTGCACTGTTTAACGTTGTGACCTCGAACTTAAGGAGGTAAAGAGAAACAGTCACAGAGCAGCCAGCAAGATTTTTTTAATATGAGACAAAAACAATTTCTTTATCTCTTCAAAATTATTAACTTGTTCAACATGCGTTAAATAAAGAAAACAAACAACAAACAAAAATACAAACAACAAACAAACTTAACTGAATTAGGAGCTCCAGGTTCATCTCTCCTCAGGGCAGTTGCTCTTCTGTATGTCCATGTCTACAAAAATGAAGCTGACTCATAAAGATCAATGGGAAAACCTGAAAACAACCAATTTCTCACCCAAAGTGCTTATGATCTTCAGCCTTTGAACCAGGAATAGTGCCTGTGATAAACTGTTTCAAAAGTTTACATTTTCTTTGCCTCAGGAGCCTTAGAAACGCAAGCTTGTGCGGTATAAATCTGTCAGGGCTGCAAAGTTGAGCATATACAGAGTCTTGATTTACACATTCCAGATGGGAGATTGGACTGTGGTGAAGCACTGGAGCATCACACACACCCTATTCCATCCACGGCCTTGCTCCCCTTTGATGAAGATCCCTTGGGTCTTGGTGGTGAACATTATGATCCTCCCAGCAAATAAACAAAAGCACAATAAAATTAAAACTTGGCTTTTGGGGAGGTACAGCAGAAGCAATGAAAAACATTTGTTCTATTTGGGTTAGACACTCCGTCTTATGATCTTGCAAGAAGAGACTTCAGCATGTGAAAGCTGGAGCATATGTCGGATTCTGAATATATGAAGATTCCCCGTTGGTATAACACAATAAGGCCTTGTTGATGATGTATTCAGACATTTCTCCATGTGCAAGTTGTCCCGTGTGAACTTGCACATTAAGAAATATAGAAACAAAGGACTTACAGAGAGGAGAAGAAGTCTTGCATTGAGTCATGAGTGTGTCTGCAACTGCTTATGCAGTGCAGCCAGCACACTTTGTTCCCTAAAGGCTTAGCTGGGGGTGCGTAAACAGTGATCCTATGGTGCTGGGCGGAACGATTCAGTGTCAGGGAAAAGGTCAGCTATCGCTGTTCAGCTCCATCAGGTCAGAGAAAAACACAAAAAGAGAAGGAAAGAGCAGGCTAAAGTGGTGAGGGCCAAGAGAATATGTTTCCAATAGGCCCTCGTCAGGCTGTGTTAGCATCTGCGTCCAACACGTGCACCCCAGGGATCATGACCCTCCACTTCCCCTTCTCTTGCTCTCCCCAGTGGGCAAAGCAGCCCTGCAAGGTCACTATAGAGCTAAATGGGGCAGAGGAAGGCACAATATAAACTGACTCCTAGGAAGCACCTTCCCCTAAACAACCCCCACAACACACACACACACACACACACACACACACACACACACACACACACACACACACACACACAC